>NW_024536463.1:0-9319 GCF_016097555.1 Gigantopelta aegis | reverse complement strand
TTCATTTTTTTTACCCTGCCTTTTGATCTTCTTGTTTTTTTTCTAAGTTTACAGAGGAGGTATAAAAGAAATGCCATCCTATAATTTAACCCAATGATTACCATTCACTATAAATAACTCTTTTTCCTATAGAGGGTCAAGCATTCTTTTCAATTTTTACTTACCTCTTTTTACATTAATTTATTTTTGGGATACCTAGTCATTTATTTGAACCACTGTGTGAAAGAAAAGGTAGTCCATATATTAGTAAATCCCCAAATACTAATTTAGGACAAGTATAATCATTTTGCAAAACATTACATCCCACGCAAAAACAGTAATACATATCTAAAGGAATTTGTTTGATACAATCGTGACCGATGGTTTTTAGCTGAAGTTTTGGTGCATGTGGAGTAGGGATATCGAATTGATATAACAAACACAGGGAAAATTTTCAATAATATTGAGTGTCAGCAATTATTGTGATTGATCTTTACTATTTTCAAATGAGACCATAAGGTAAACATAATGTTTGATTTTAGTGATAAATTCAGCAGATGCTTCATCAAATGAACATTCTCTTTAGGTATTAGCATACGACAAAAACTCAGGATGAAACATACATCCCATACCTGGAGAATTAGAAACAATATTAATTGTGTTAGGTTACTAAAAATTACTAGTCACTCTTGCAGAGTATGACAAAAATGATGTCAATCTGTGGTTTCTCATTTATAGACGCCAATCATTGTATATTGTAATTGTTTTGATGCCTCAGTTTTAAATGCAATTAATAGTGTTGAATGACCAAGTGGAACTTGAAACAGCCCACTTCTTTTCTAGTAATGATTGGAAGACACTCAGATACAGATGCATGATAACATTTGGGGTCTTTTTGGTGCAGGCATTATAAAAACCTGTTGACTAGCTTCATATTTTATAGTTATTATCATATTTCTTTCTGAAAGAATATACATAAATTTTGGATTATGATTGGGATATGCCATGCTTTTATTAATTTATATTTAAAAAGTGTTCTGTCAAGCCCTGGGTACAAAGCTGAGGCAATGAATTATAACTGTTAAATTTATTTTAAATTGTGTATATATGAGTTCCTACAAACATCATGCAAAGAGACTACTACAACACACTATCAAGTATGTATTTTTATAATGCTACTTAAAAGTACATTGACCAATTGTTTGTACATTGATTAAACTCTGCTATAAATCAAGATATGGTACTACTAATACTTCTGTGATGACATGGAACACCTACAGATTAAAGAGGATATGTGGCTAATTAATGCCCATGTTTGGTGGACTCTGTGTTTATTTCACAATTATAATATTATTATGATAACTATGCTTGGTTACAAATTTACAATTACTAATATATACTTTCTTGTAATCAGACCTGGGTGTAACATGCCTTTGGATCTAAACAAGATAAAACAATTTTGGAATTATTTCCTTTGATGTTAATGTGAAAAATGTTAGGAATCTATTGTCTTTGATAGTACATCATGTTTCTTGTGGTATCAAAGAGAATTGTTATCTATCACATCGAGATTTTGGAAAATGGAATTGGAATTGAAAATGACAATGTCTGCCTCAACTTCCTTAATAAAACATGGGTTGCATTTAACTCTGTATGGCTTGGCTGGTTTGGTTGGACTTGTGGTTCAAAATTTTTTAACTGACAATGGGTTGGGTTCGATTTTTTCTTAAGATCACTTAATTAGGTTACACCTTTTTTTTTTTTTGTTTATTTTTTTTTTTTTTTTTTTTTTTTGACCGCATATGATCACTAATTAGGTTTTCGTTATACCGGTCTTTGTCTTTGATAGAGTCTTATTATTACGGAAATATTCATTACTCCTGGAGCCAAACAGACCAGGAAAGTTTCATTCTGCAAGACTATATCAGCCAAAACTATGAAGCTAAGTATGTGAATAAATCCATAGATTGTAAACTAATCAATGTATCTTATATACCAGATATCATGTTGTTTTTGGCTATCATTTTAAATATCCTATCCCACACAAGTTGTTAATTCCTCAACTGCAACATGAGATCTATGTTAGTACTACTACTGGGATTAATGATACCTCCTGTTGGAGTAAGGTGGACAACACACACCATGTGCTACCTTCAAGCTAGCATGAGAGGAGTACAACATAACTCCACTGTCACTACATTACTCCTGGTAACTATATACTGGAATATGGGACAAGAGAACACCAACTAAGATACAGTCTCACATTAGCAATCATGGTAAAGTAGGGCAAACAGTCGAGGTGAGCAACAGAAAATAGTTAGTAATGTAGTTAATTATGGTCTGGTCATTTCTTGTGGTCTGAGGACATATCCTTAAGTCAACTCATATTTCATGGTTGTGAAGGTGTTCGGCAGTACTAATAGGAACTTGGCTTACAATCATTTGAACTGTTGATGTTCAAAGTGGCAGTGTGACCTGTTATATTGTCAAAATGTACATATAGTCGATGTAGTAATTGCGTCATCTAATGGACTGGGTCTTACTGTATAACAATACAGTGGTAATGTAATAATTCGGATGTGGTATTCATGAAGAATGGAGTTGGAGTATCATATGGAGGAGGTGGGTACAAATTAGATATGTCCATATTGTAATCCAGAGAATGAATTGGATTGTCCTAAGAGGCTCTTCCGTCAGTACATAATAGTTATGGTAGTTTATATAATATCCATCAATTGTAGTTTTACTTTCACTATGGCATAAAGGAGGATCTTTCGTTCGTCTTACTATTTTAAGACTAAGTAAATCAAGGTAGAAATATCTATGTGTTTGGTAGTGGCGGTGGAGGTATCTGTTTATCTTAAAGGTCAGGCTAGTAATAACAAGATTATCATGTATTCCAACATACTAGAAGGTAACCAGGCTGATCATGGAGGTGGATTCTACATTGGTTACTATGACATGCTAATATAACAGTGTTGATATGAGTCCCCATTGGAGTGTTATAATAATAGTAATCCTAACATGATCATATTGGATTTTATTGGACAGACAAAGAGGAGGAGGAGGAGGAGCGAGGTAAGATAGTACATGCTACAAATATATCAATGGCATCAACAACCAATAAAACTCATATCATTTTTGACTGCAATATTTCTAATTAACACTGGTATACTGGTGGTGGATTATCAGTGACAACGCGGTTCGACATTAATCTTTATTTAATTGAGGTAACTTTTTAATGGAAACATAGCCATATCTTGGTTCAGAATGATAACTTACCAATGGAATTGATTTCACTCAGTCAGGCTCTGTCCAAAATAACAAATAGTACTTTAGCAGTAAACAGACCATGCTTTAATGTATATAGCAGTACATAGTTTTTGTTTATTCTATCTTGTTGTGGTCTCCTCTATTCCAGTAGTGTACCTATATCTATTTATGGTATCAATACATTTAATGATAACAATGCAATCTGCTATAAGAAGTGCATGGAAGTGTAATCACAATGAAATCCTGGTAGTGATTGAACTTATATGCTTAACAGTGGACCATTTGGTGGAGCTATAGCTCTGTCTGAGTGTAATATGTTGTCTTTATAATGAGACAAAAGTTTACATTTATAAATAACACAGCTTACAGGATTGAACGGAGGAGCATTCTTTCTTGGAACTGTAACTTCAACATCAAAATCAATCAGTGTTTGTTTCTTATTATTTATACAACATCAGAGGTTCATTTCTGATGAATGGGAAACCAGAAATGGTTTTTCATCTTATAATAAAGTAAGTACTTTCTTCCTCTTAATTAGGACCAAATGCCATATATTTTCCACTCTCACTGTCTTCATGTTGGTGGCCTATTACCAAAACACTTCTGATACTTACACACCCAGTATTAGGAGACCATTAATGTTGGAATAACTGGAGTTACACACCAGATAGTTGTAAGTAATAGTGTATATTCTGGTATGGCATTTTTCAATGGTAGTAGAAAACATAACCATACAACCAGGTGCGAGATTCAAAGTAGATGTCTATGAGGATAGGAAACGTAATGAGTTATTATCGGTTGCATATTTGTGCAACTTCTGAAAAGTATGTGGATTTTGGAACAACGTTTAGCAATTCTTATCAAAGTTGTGTATACAGGATTTTGAAACCAAGTTTATATCCGTTCTGTAGCAATAACAAGATGTCAACTTTTAACTGACAACATTTTATTTAAGTCTCACTTACATCAGTAGTAATCGCACAAGCTAATTAACACGTAACACTACAAGACTGTGAATGGCGCTTTAAATGTGAACCCGTCAAACACACGAGACGTGGCTTTAAGGTTTATGGTGTGCAAAATGTCTAAACCTGGATTTTGTTGTGTCTGAGAATAACGTGTTCGGTACTGATAGTCCAATCACCTGCTTGGCTCCTACATACGTATGGTACTCACTTACCTGGTTATTGTCTAGTAAACTATATTCACAGCAGTCTGATTGGAAGATGCCCTCGCAGTTTAGCGTTTAGCAATTGACTTTTGGTGTCTTGTTTCATATGCATTTGTTAATTACGAGGAAATTTATAGACAATATAAGGGCTACAATCCTTGTATGGAGAATGATCCAAAAATATTTCGATACATGGGAATATTAACAATGGTGCTGGTAAAAGTAAGGATTGTGCTACCAATTACTCGCCATCTTTCAATCGTTACCAAATAAAGGATAGTACTATTAATGTGTGGCAACTATGATGGATTGGTCTATCAATTTGTTAATAGTTCTTCACATTAGTCAAAGTTCTTCCAGTAAACAATTAGTCATTTTAATAATAGTACTCAATAAAAAACTGACAATATTGTTACATTAGAATGGAATAGTCTTCTTTTGTCAAATTGTGTCCATTCATTTCCTATAATAAACTCTGTTGTTTTGTTACTACTAATACTAATGTAATAATAGTATCACCATTCCTCATAATATTGGAATCTTATTTCCTTAATGTGATACTTTTCCAGTTGGCTATTACACCTACTATAGATCACTAGGAGACGTATTACCTTCTGGTATGTCATAGCATCCTATCCTTTCTCCTTGTCTTCTTTCTCTATGGGTGGATTACAATTAAACAAAGGCTTCAGGTAGGTAGTCCACTATCACTCGACCTTCTTCATCGTTCTCCTGGCACGGGTTTTTGGCATATGACTAACATTGAGCCATCTTTAACTCACTCTATATCCTCAATATATGTGTTTATGTTTTACTCAAGTTTACTACTATTCTCTTAAACTCTCCACTTCACAAGTGGTACAGTAGTACTACTGAAAATGAACTGGCCATAGCATTTTACTATGATGTTTTGTCGTTAGATTATTTTAGACTATTTGTTATCCTCATTCATTTCTAGGTGTCTTAGCCCAATAATCAGTCTGATTTTGTGTTGTTCATACCACAGTTATCTTTTGACTTCATCATTTGTAAAAGGTTTCATAAGATCCTAGACTGGCTGTAAGTTAAAACGTCCACAATTTGTATTATGAACACTTTTTGATGACTACCTGGACCTTTAAGAATGTTGTAATAACGCAAATGATTATCGTTATTTTGCTGGTCTTTATCTGTTACTGAGGATTGTTTATCATTGTCCCTCTATTTTATGCTATTCAACAATATTGATTATAATGGATATTCAGATCTCTGTCTTGTTGTGGCAGGAGGTGCTATTATGATATTTCGTCCATACAGGAAAAATATCCATACTTTTTCTGAATTTTTATATTTTGATCTTAGCATTCTCAGTGGTAATTGCCAATAATTCCATTTATATTTCAGGTCTTTCCATTTCATCTTCTTCTTTAATGCAAATATCATTCCTTTATTATTTCCATCATTTATTGTCATTTTATATTGTATGTACTGGATTATTAAGAGTTTTTTTTTTTTTTAGGAATTGTTGTTTGTATTATAAAGACACTAGAAGACCAAATACACCCTATAGAGAAATAATTCCATTGATATTGATGTCGATGATAATTTTCATTGCCGATGTTATGATAGCAAATAAATATGATGAAGATCATGTGAACACATGTACATATGATTATGAGTCCCCTCAAACACCCAAAGTAGTCTACTACAACACACTATCAAGGTACTATGTCATGTTACTTATGGGACATCGATCAGTCGGACATCAATCAACTCTACTACTAAATCAAGATTATGTACTGCCACTATTAGTAGTGATGAAATGAACACCTAGCAGATTAAAGAGGATGTTCTGTTAAAAATGTTTTAATGTTGCAGATCCAAGCTTTGTCCTCTTTAGCTCAACTTGTATGTGTACACTGAAGGTTCTAATTTGTTATAATATATAATGTTAGCCAATCAATCAAGTTTAAAAATAATTAAAAAATAAATATTACTTTTTTGTTAGTTATTAACCACTTTTAATAACTACGAACTTGCTTTGATTAGTTTATATAGTCTTTGGATTATTCTTATATTTGTGATTTACCATACAAACTTGTAATTTATTACAAAGAGGACCATTATTGAATATATGTTGGTGCTAGTTATCACTGGACACTTCTTTAATTTAGGTTTAGCTGCAGTATCTGCTCTTGACAACTGAGTTCCTAGATCTACGTGCCAAAACATACTCTTTATATTCCAGTTTAGTTTGAAATAACTCTTAAAGTTTAAAATGTAACAAAAATTAACAAACACGTTTAAAACATTGAACTAATAACTTGGAATGAGGAGTAAGTTTGTCTGTACTCAAAAAATCATAAAGTCATTAGAATAATTAGCCACGTATCCATATACCATAACATAACAGTCACAGTTTCTCATACAGTGACTAAGACTAACTGACTTCCTCTTACATTAGCTTGATGTCCTTTCTTTGATTGATTTTCTCTCGTATTCTTCTAATATTCCGGAGGAGGCTCTATAATAGAGAAATGCCATCACTGCATAATTTAATCCATACTGACATTACAGTGTCACTTAAACCATCCTCATCTCCTACATAATGAGTAGGATACATACAATAGAGGTCGAAGTGAACCTAAGGCACGGAGATTGCGATTTTGATAATAGCTGGCCAAGAAGTCCTAAAGCAATAATTTGCAAAAAAAGCATCACTAGGCTGTATCCACAATCCTTTAAAAGTATATTCTTAGCATGCCTAGTATTAATAGCGAGCCCATATAACAAAGGTTACCCTCTTGTTTTTTTTTATTGAACTCCTACTATTACTGTTTCAACTATAGCACAATAAGGTCCATATGATTAATAGACAGTATTTCTCAGTGTTACACCATAAACGTATAATCTTCAATAAATGCATCACATGAATCTGTAACCCTGTAATCAAATTCATGTCCTCTAATATTCTTTTTTTTTTTTTTTTTATGTACTTACTTTTTTTTTATGTTCATCAAACATAATTGAAATATATTCATCTACTGGTAGTAAGTTTATCAAAAGGAGATGCATCACAGTAACTTTTGAGCACCTCTAATGAAATCAAGTACCCCAATGTCCAATAAGAGTATTTGGGATTCACAAGGTATGAGTACAGGAAAGTACAGTTCTTAAGTCATAATGCACTGCTTTAGACCAGCATAGCTAAGAAGATATGTTAGAAATTAATTATTCAATGTTCTTGTAAGTTACATAAATCTGGAAATTTTGTGCGTATAAATTTCACATGTTAAATATGTGTTACATTTTTGTTGTTTTGACAATAATCATTATACTATTTGTGTCGCAAATGTTTGTGTAAGCAACTACTAAAATTAATTTACCAATGAACGTTTTTCCAGATTTATGATAATCTATAGCTAATTATGGTAGCTATCTATTGACAAGGTCCACTGTGGTAGAAGTACTGATGTTCACTAGTCTAGAGTCTTACTAATGGTAGCTATCCTAGGTCACTGTGGTAGTATTGATGTTCAACTAGTCTATAGTTATTGATTGATAACTACCACTAGTAATATTACCCGTAGTACTGGTGAACATTAGCACTTACTAAGTGCTCTCAAGAGCGCTATCATTTATAAAAATTCCAGACATACATTAGGGTCCCATTCCTGTCCACATTCTCAATTCCCAAGTATATGAAGGCCCCTTTTCTTAAAAGTTCAGGCTCAAAATCATGTCATCCTCTAAAATTAGTACCGTCTGTAAGTTCTCAGTTCTCATTTGACACATATGAAATAATGACTCAAAAAACAGCCCACTTCACCAATGTCATTGGTCTATATATACAGTAATGAAAGATAACAGATTATTAGTAAAGAGATAAATGGCTGAAATGCATACCTTTCACCCCAAGGGTCCTCCACCCAGGATTATAATGGATACCTAATGCTTCCCAAGTAAGTGTTATTGAGTTTGCCTTAGGGTACGAAATAGCAACGACATGAATAAACTCAGATAAGATAGACAATGGGTGATGGTGGTATGAATGACAGATATACAGATGAATGAACGAACCGATAGAATGGATGCATGGAGACAGATAGACGAATAATGAATGGCAGTACCTTCCAATCTATGGCATCAAAAAAGTATATAGTCCAGAGCTAGCTCTTGAGTAAACAGGCATCATTCTGTTTCTCTTTCTGGTCTTCTGTACTAAACTAATCATAAAAATCACATATTAAATTAAATGGCATTATTACAATAAATATTCTCCTTACTGCATCTGTACCAACTTTGTCCTTTAGGTATCTCAGGGACAGGGATAAATGGGGCTACAGGTAATGGAGGATAGCTTACTAGAAAGAAAATAGAAAAATAATAATAAAGGAGTACAATCATAATATGTTTAAAATGTAAGATTACTAGATTAAGATCAGATACTAATTTTATGGTAACAATTATCAAGCGCAAATTTATACAGCTTCTTTTGGTGCTCAGATTATTATTTTCAGCACTCTATTGTTTATGATCTTTACTAGTTTAACCGAGAACCTAAAGGGTTAATTAACATTTAAAATTTTTCTAGTGAAACTTTTAAATTGGTTTATATCTCTTGTGAACTAGATTCAAAATTTCTTTCTTTGGTTATAATCGTTGTGTATATATATAGTCAATCTTATATTGATGAATATAAACGGTGTACACAAGTACTTGTATTATAAGTACCATGTGAATTCTATAGGACTGTAAACATCAAGTGGGGTCAAGTGGGAGAAATATTTAATTGAAATACTACTAACCTAATGTTTTGATTTTCAGTTGATCAATTCAGCAAGCTGCTCATCAACTGTGGAATCATACTCTTTAGGTTTTTAGAATATAACCAAAAAACAGTATTTAAAAATACAT
>NW_024536462.1:0-9440 GCF_016097555.1 Gigantopelta aegis | reverse complement strand
AAAGCAAAACACCATTAATCATTTTTTTAATATTCATTGTTATTGTTAAATGGTGGAGAAGTTGTATGCCTACGTTAGTGCTGAAGGCTGAAAGTTGTTCCGGTTTTAAAGGGCTAAGTCCCATCTGGGAAAACCTTATTCGATATTACAACTCAATGAAGAAATTAAAAGCTGATGTAGTTATCAAAGTGTTTTTTCGTTTTATCTTAGATTAATTTCTAGTATTAATTTAGTATAGATTTTTTGAAGCACCAAAATTATAATTGATATTGGAAATAGTTCCCTTGGTGCAAAGTAAGTCTCCGTGGAGCCACACCCAGATAAACAATTGAGGTGGGGACCAAATAGATGCTGGCGGTTTCCAAATATGGTGTAATGAGACCACCAATATTTGCCGGGAATAGGGGGATTGGTACCAAGGCACCATAAAGGAGTAAAAGGGGATGTGTTGGTTAATGAAGGAACAATTATTATCTAATTAATAGGGGGTTCCCACTTTTTTGAAGATATTAGTAGTTACTGGAAGGAAACCTTAATATTTTGGGTTTTTCGAGGGGGAAGTGGTAAGATTGTTCCTTCATCTGAGAGGAGAGTTTTGTAGTATAATAAATTAACAACGAAATTTTAAACCCATTTCTTGCTGTCAATTTGCATGGTTAAATTAATAATTTAGGTTAATTTTAGTTTTAAACAAATTTTTACCTTTGTGTTTAAATCATGTTGTTGTGAAGTGATTTTGTGGAATCTTTAAGTTAAAAATACCAAATATGGATGTACCACATACCATACATTCACTCGTTATGGTGTATTTTGTGTGTAAGGAGTACCCAGTGATCCCCCTGATATATGTCTGGAATAAACACTTAAAAAAAGTGGACCTATTGTTAAAATATTAAATAATGATACAATTTTATTCATAAGTAAACGTAAGACCTGCTCAGTATCAGGTCTCGTCCTAACTATTACAAGTTACGGGATCTTCCCAGTGTGCTATACCTGGAATGGAAACTCAAGATGTGTTACTAGTTGCTGAGAGAGGTAAGCACCTTCTATTAGACGGTGTGATCTGAGGAGATGCTGCTCTGAGGTTGTGGTGTGTGCCTTGATGCTTGGAACTTCCTGAAAGGAGAAGAAGACATTTTCTTTATGACAAAACACTAGCTCATATACACCTACCATGGGCACGTATGGCAACAAAAAGAGTGAGGAACAAAATATAAACCAGCTCCACCGTTCATATTCCCCACCTACAAAAATTTAGGAAGGAAAAGGGAACTGTGTGTCTAGATGGCAGAGAAGAGTGGGGGGTCAAAGAGGAATTTCATCCTAAACAGCCAAGTTAGTGGATTGATAAACCTAATAAATATCACCAACTAAGACACGGATATAATCATTCAAGTTATTTGATAGAGCGATCAAAGTGTTCCTTATAACACCAAAGTGTGTGTATTGTCCTTTTGTTTGAACATGACGTGTACACGTCGAATGAAGGGAGGTTAAACAAAACATTTCTTTATAATGTAGAAAGTTATAAACCCATAATTTTCTTTCTTGTTTCTCTTTCTGGATATAGTATCTTGGAGAAGTTAATTGTAGAGGGAGGTATATACACTCTCAATCTCCGGAAAGTTACTGTGATATTGTGAGACACAAAGAGAAAGTCTTCTTTGGACGACAGAGATTGAGAGAACCATTCAAGCCGGGGACCTCTTTGTTCTGTCCAACAGCTTACCTCTCAAAGAGGGGAAGGTCGATCAGTCGTATTGGGTAGTGGTCTGTTTCTTAGCTGTTTTATCGTACCTTCACGACACCTTATGATCTCCTCACAACCTGATTGACAGGTTTGTCACCTGTGTCTGTATTTATAGTTATCTTTTTTGTTAATAGGTTATATTAGTCATCTTAATGGTTTTCTACCGAGTATGAAGAAATAACACATGAGAAACAACAAAAATGTTTGAAGTTAGTGTTATGAATTGTTTAAGTGACTAATGTTTAGATAAAAACTCTGTGTTTACAAGTACGTTTAATATCAATTTAATTAAACATCAGTAAATTTGTTAGTGTTGATATTATATTTTATCAATGTAAATTAACAGCATCATTTCATTCTATTGCCTGCTACTATTAAATCATTTATAAATGAAAATTATTAGTAAACAGACATATATATATTAATATCTAAAATATAGATAATATTATTTATAAGTCTATTTATTAGATAAATTAAGAAGCATTATTGCCTGTAATTCCATATATAATTATAGATTTTATTGTTTTCAATTCATTATTCATTTCTTTGGAACAAGAACTAAAATAAAATTGGATTTATTAGTCTAAACTGTCTACATTAATTTTAGATTGACTTTTCGTTTTTTTACTTTTCCATTCATAACTATCTCTATTGACCCCACACACTTCAACTTCACTATTTATAAGTTGCCCATCCATATTACTTTATTTCATTATAAATAGATCCATTCCTTTTCATTAGAAAAACTCTGGGATTAAATTGACACGGAAGACTTTAATTGTCCTCTTCGTTCCAGAATTACTTAATGTTAGAGACGTTCCTCAAAGATCAGTTACCGCAAGTAACACATCATCGTTACAAGAACTAACAGAGTTAACAGACAGTATTCAACTTGTCATCAAAAAATTATCAACAGCTGCAATGCTCTCAGAACAACTTTGTGTGTGTGGACATGGAGGTTGTGATGGAAGTAACAAGCATTACAATGGTTATATAAACCAGCTGAACTGTTGCCAAAGGATTTGACTGCACTAGACCTCGTAAGTCACATGACTACATTATATTGGTCCTGTAAGTCTAGACTCATTATTATTGTCAGTTATAATGCCTGTAAGTCACTTGGATAATTAGTTATAGTTTCTAAAAATAGCAAACGCACAATGATTAGATGTATTACAGATAGAGTATTAGTATACATCAATTAGGTATCTAGTGGAGGTTAGATGTCTTGGTGTATTGAACAAACAGAGAAAAGAAAGATGAAAGGAGTTCAAGTAGTTATGTTGTAGTCTCATTCCTAGACGCTATAGGGGTATAGGAGTCGTGGATGAAAAAGCTATATGTCGATTGTCATTTGATGTGTTTGAGATCTATTTCTTTAGACTTGAATATATTGTTTAACTGTGTCTACAAGACACCAGTATGATTTTATTATACTCATGTCATCAATCCTTAGGAAAAATATTTAAGGGACCATAATACCTACCAATGTCTTACCCATTATGTCAGAAATGATAAGAAACAAGTCACCTACAATACTCTGTGTATTGATACATTTAATAAACTCACACAACAATGTACTATTGAGTATATTAGAAGCTACTGACTCCAAGAAAATGGAAGACACCATTAGTTCGTGGCCTAGCTATATCACATTGGATAGATATCGCACAATTTTTTGTCGACTTTTGAAAACTTTGAACCATTTTCATCTTTTTTTAAAGGCCATTAAATTGGTCTTGAGTCTTCTGCTATTTATCGTCTGAAACGATCTTGGGAATGGTACCAAAGTGAATAGATTGAATAATGGATGAATGGATAAATTGATGGGTGGATGAAAAGATGAATGGATAGATGAATAGATGGATGAATGGAATGAATAGGTGATTTATCAATACACAATTTCTCTATTCTTGTTAATAGTGATAACCCCAAAAAGTGATATTAACAGAGTTGCATTCATGTATTATCTTATGAATCTAATTTTCAAGTATTTGTGATGTTTGGACAAAGTTAGTTTATCAAAAAAGGACATATTACTGATATTTACATTGATAATTGCTTTTTAATTGTTTTAAGAATAATTCCCTAACTTTACATCAATAGTCAGATTTAGATGTAACTAAATGATTAACCACAAACACTTATAAGTAACTGATAGCAGGTAACTCCCTATTTGTAGGAAGCTACTGGGAAAAGGAGTAGCAGTGAAACATCCCTAAGAAGCCATGGAAACAAATTCAGTAAGACCATAAAGTAATAAATCTAAATTTATTAATTTAATTGAGTCTTATAAAGATTGGTCACTTATATACACAGGAGATAATACACGGTGTTGTACCATATTGGGTACTTTCTTAACTGATTTGACTATGTACACTCCAGCTCTACTGATATATGCCTCAGTTAGTTCAACCATCATATTATATACATTGTCTTTCTGATATCTAATAGTTATTCACCCGTGGACCTATCAGTATTATAATGTCCAGTAATTCATTATTTATCTATAATATTAGGATGCCTGATAAATTTTGAAAAGAGACGCAAGGAGTTTGAAATTCTAGAAGTTATCTCTCTTTCAAACAGCTGCCAGTAAATAGATCCTTTTACCACTCAAAGTCTCCTTAATACATTTTACATACAAGTCCAGTCATGTCAGACCAAAAAGGTAAGGTCAGTACTATAAATATAGCAATCACCTAATAATAGGATACGCCCAGCCTATTATTATTATTATTATTCGTATTATTAATATTTATGAATATTATAAGAAGCCAGTATAGATTTGACAAATGAACACAATATAACAGATGGTGTTGTACCTCATTCTTTCTATAGCTTCTTAGTATCAAAGGCAAATAGAGGCTACACCTTCTCTGTGGGATCTCACACATCACCTTCACATCATCATACACCTTGTCAAATTTTATTTACAAAAAATCACTTCAGTAGTCTTATATCATCAGTGGTACACCCAATACCATTATGGTCATCCATACTTTATAACCTCAACATATTTGGTTAACTTCAGTATTGATACTAAACAGATGGTTCTGTACTGATATAATCTTAGAGTTACTATATTTTTATACAATCAATTGTTACATGTAATAATGAGCAGCGGTTGTTTTCGAACCATTAAAATTAATTGGAAATATTATTTTCGCACCTAATTAGATTATGTGCTAAGGTTGCGTGGGTGATATCACATCTACTGATATTAATGTCAACTAAAAGATTATCGTAGATTATTGAAAGTGGAAGAGGAGGAACAAACCGTCATTACACGTAGTAGTAGCTGCCAAGAATTACAAGATACCAGGTTGTACGGGTTTCCATGACAGGATTAACTCATGTAATTATAAAAGTAATATGGGGAGTTGTTCCCTTAATTATTCACTAATTACAATTAAATCACATGATTGATCATAGTAGTTGTAGTCCGTTTTCAGGTCTTGGTTTGTTCTCTTTAGATCAGTAGATGTGACCACCAGCTGCTGTTATTAAAGCTGCTTTGGGAAAATATGATTCAATGTGATCCATCTAGTTATGAATTGGTTTCAACAATTAAAGGATAAGGTTATTATACTAGTTGTAAATAGAGTGGGTCAAACTTGTTATGCTGTCTTTAAAGAGTTGGTAAAAACTTTATATAAAATATTGATAGATCTTAGCCATATTAATATATTTATATTCCTCTTGTGGTCAAAAACCTAGTCATGTAAACATAACCACAATAACATGTTTTTACATCTCTCAGTTCTACATGGCATTGTCGGGATACATGTATTTGTAATGTAGTTAGTGGGGCAGTTTTCTTTATGGTATTGACTATTCCGTAGTATTGAATTGTATGTTCTTATTATAGGAGAGTTAAAAATACCGCTGGTACAAGTGTATACTACGCACTGGATAAAACATCAAAGAGATCCCACTAATTGATATTGAAACTAAAACATAGATAGGGATTATCCCTGGGGAAATCCCTTAGAAGATAAAATATTCAATAGAAATTTGGAAATAATTTTTATTTTCATTCATTATTCTTTTTTATTTATCTCACTTGTGTGTATCTCTCTTTACTTTAATGGAGAATAAAGTTTTCATGGTTTAAGAAATTGTTTTTTTATTTTAACATTACAAGATGCACCATCAAAGACCTGTAGTAGATTATAGTTATATATCATCTTTTGATGTGGTGTCTCTGCTTTTTATTAGGAAATGAAGAAGTCTAAGATTCATCATAATTTTGAAAGGGTTGTCTGACAGACTCCTTTTAGCAGGTGGTGGTAATTCTACTGATAAGTTTGTGGGAAGATCTTTTATCTTTGTTCAAATAAGAGGAAGAGAGACCACCAGGTGGTTTGGAGGGTGAAGTATCAAAGAAAGTCTTCAAAATCACCTAATGTATTTATAGTGCCTAGAGCTCTGTTAGGCAACTTTATGCATGAGATGTTGTTCACAGTTACACAATACCTGACATATATGGAATCATAGTTGCATTTGGTAATCATGACAAACTCAACCATAGAGAAACAAACATGGATGTCGTAAACAACAATACGCAATAACAATTACTTCATATGACAACAACAACAGGTAGTCATGTGGAAATATGTGTGTGATCACTTTTCGTTACTTTGCTTTTTATTTCCAGATTAGTTAGGTTGATAGAAGTCCATTCTTCCAAATGGTTTGGGGATATTTCAAGTTGCTATTCCTTCAGATGGTTCTCTACTCTCATACTGGCTTTTCTTGGGGATAAGGGTGAGTTGGAGAGGGAAAGAACAGTGCTAGTTGGGAGAGAATAATGTTTATTTAGAAAACTAGAGTTAGTGTCATATCATTTATACATGACAATGACACAGCACCAAATATTGACCACAACATGACATAGCAATTAACTATAAAAGTTCGCTTTACTTTTCATTGAGGAAGTAGTATTGTCGCCGTAGAGAAAATTCTTTAAGTAGTTGAAAAAAACTGCTTAGAACTATAAAATCTACAGGAATAAGGGGCTAGATATAGTAAGTAAAGATGCGAAGGTAAGTTAAGAGAAACTGGCCATTGATCAACACTCCATTGTATTGGCCCCTTACATATGAATAACAAATAAAGCACATGTTGCCCGGTTGAAAACTTGAAATTGCATAATATGCAGTATAATAGTGCAACCCACAATTCTAGTTTAGATTGTGCTGCGTATTGGTCGTTCGATCTATTGGGTGTATAAAACCGTTTGAGTTATCAATTTCTGTTTTCCCGTCCAAAAAAACGTTTGTGTGTGGTAAGCTCTCGATGTAATGCCGGTTATGATCTTGAAATAAACGGAGAATATGCGCGTTTGCTCTCTTACTCTGCCCTTCTTGTAAAATATATTAAGAGACGCTATACAATACTGAAGAAGGAGTACGGGGGAGCTGTGCAACAAACTTGCTGCGATACTATATTAAGGTATTAGCTGGAGTATATATTAAATGACATCTCCTGGTCGCTTAAAATCTGTTAAGTCTGATAACTTCAAGATAATGATATCATTATCGATGCTACCTCTCATTTTGTTATGATTTTTCTTAATTTTTTTATAGCTCTCCAAACACTACTTGCACAAAATCAGGACTAAAACTAGAACCTAATGAACCCAGTATGTCATATCTAATATCCCAGCAGTTAATATAATGATTTTAGATATCTTTAATATGTTTTAGATTAATTCATGATATTTGCTGTTAGGAGAGAAGTAGAAAAGGTTACCAGTTAAATGTGCAAATCATAAAGGGTGCCCTGGACTGGAAAAATAAAGATCATGAGGTGAGGTAGTGCTCCTTTGATGGAGTTTCATATATCATACCTTTCTCAACCTTTCTCCACCTTCCTCCTACTAAAAACAGCAAACACACAAACATGAGTGCACCTACAAGACTGAGATTTGCCCAATAGGTGTGGTAAAACGTATCCCTATTGATCAAATGCCATGATCATTTGGAATCAGAATGCCAACTTCGACCAATTCAATGTCCTATTGTGAGACATCATTATAGGCAAGAGATTATGAAGTAAAATTACTTTTTAATCTTTAAAGAGTATGTAATATAAAAAACATTTGTTATAGAATCATCAATTTAATTGCATTTAAAGCCACCTATTACTATCGTGAGTGGTGTGGTAAAGATATGGCTAAAATTGAAGTTGAGTAGTAGTGGTTCTTTGTCTATTATTAAATGAATTTTTGTTCATCAAGATGGACAAGCACAAAATGGTTGAATGTAGCGGCAGTATATGGTTGAATGTGTAGGCTATGTAGTCAACAAGTAAGTCAATCAAATTTAAAATATGCAAGTGTACTTTAGGGGAAACACAAGGGATTTCCCTAGGAAGCCCCATCGAGATATGAATATGTTCATAATTACTAATATATTACACAATAAATAATTATTATTATATCTTGTTCTCTCTCTAGATTCATAAAGATAGCTCCAAAAAACCTAATATAACTATACATTTACAAAATCCTCAACGAAAAATTTGTACATAATCAAAGAGAAGGGCTAAGATTACGGATTATTAGAGAGAAAAATAAAAACAATACAATGGAACAGTAGATGATATTCAGATAGAGATAGACAAAGGTCGTGAATATAGCAAAATGGACAAACTGTAACTTTTGAAGGGAGTTAAAAACCCCCAGCTGGCAGAGTATAAAAACTAGTGACAATGAGCGATAATTTAATGATTTAAAATGCAGAAATATCAGAAGTAGAAAAACAAGAACAGAAAAAACAAAGTCAATTAATTAGTCTCTTCAAACGATTTGGAGGAAGTAGGTTTTTTTTTACCATCAAATAAATCCTGTCATTTA
Source organism: Gigantopelta aegis (assembly GCF_016097555.1). Lineage (NCBI taxonomy): Eukaryota > Metazoa > Mollusca > Gastropoda > Neomphalida > Peltospiridae > Gigantopelta > Gigantopelta aegis. Next base: position 825 of record NW_024536462.1, on the reverse strand, counting down.
TGATGATTTCAAATCTAATGACAGATTAATTCAATTAGAAACAAAAATAGCAGAAACAAAGAAGTCGTCTTCAGGAATGTTAAAAAGTTCATATATCTGAATATTAGAACTACAACCCAGGAATCTTTAGCTAGTACCTACCAATGGCTCATTTTTATGGAGTATACTGACATTAGGAAGAAGGAGAGAAGAGATGCTATTGATAGGAAGATTACATCAATTTAAGCCTCCTTTCTATACAGAAAGGAATGGGTTATTAAAAGGTGTATTCGTGCTTATCTTAAATGAGATGGGAGAGGTATTAATACTCATGTGTCTATCTTCTTTGTTGCTAATGAAAGGTATGTTGTAAATTATTATTCACTTGAAGTATTAACAGACTGTGAATTTAACACGTCTTTCTTATTTACAGGACGAATATGATCCATTATTAAAAGGCCAGTTGTATTATAAAGTTTCTTCTAATAAGGGTTGAAATTTTGCAAGATCATAGGACGCCATATTTGTCGACGTTTTAAAACCATCTCCTAGAGAGTTAGTTTTCAAGAGGTAAGGACAGATATGAACATTTGCCTTGGATTTCCAAAATTGACTGCTGAATTAAAATCCTAGACAAGATTCCTATGTAAGGATGATGTGATGTAACATCAAGGTTATAGTAGAAATACAAGAATCTTTCATTCCTTAATTGTTCTATTAAGTGCATTTATTTTACTTCTAATATTTATTTTGATTACAAGATTTAGGTATTTTGAATATCAATTAGAGTTTGTAATAATAACTTTGTAGTGTTACCCCTTAAATGCCAATTTGGAGTTTTTACTT
>NW_024536461.1:0-8977 GCF_016097555.1 Gigantopelta aegis | reverse complement strand
GCAAAACAAAGTAGTATTTAATTTGTGGTTTTGTGAAAATTGAAAGTACTCTCATAATATGCTATTGCTCAGCAGAAGGCTAATATAATGTGTATTGCTGTTAAATACACATGAGTGTATTGGCTAGCGATATGACTTACCAGCTCTTCTTGCTTCAGTGTTAAGAAAACTATTTGGGAAATGCAGTATCAAATTTGTACTGGCAACATTTATCATGACTGTTGCACTACTGCATATATAGCTCCTCCTACTAACTGAGGCCAATTATTAGTGAATTTTGCCTATAACTCCATTCATAAAGTAATAACTGACAGTTACCACTAGTTTAATTGCACCACCAGTCATAGCATATTATCATTAAAAGTTAAAATTACCAGATAGATAGACATTTGAGTTCTTAGAGCTGATAACTGATCCATAATTGGTTACTAAAGTTAGATGTCCCAGTAATGTCAACTCTGTTAGATTCTGTATAAATAAAAAATACCAGCTGATGATTACAAATGGAAAGTCAGTATCTTATTGAGAATTTTTTACCCTTTCAGCAATTGTACTCGTCCAATGTAATAGAGACATTGCCTGTATTGTCAGCAAACTGATAGACTGAGGATATAAAACATGCTCCGTATTTGCAACAAAATTTTCTCGGAATGTACACAATGTAAAAACAATTTGTATTGGAATAAATCCGGATTGATAATACCCAATAAATAGACTGCTCTATCGTCCCAGACTGCTGACTGCGCCCCTGGGAAATGGCCTGGTGTTTCAACAAGCGATGTATTAAAGGTGGAAGAGGTGTAAAAATGATCTTGATTGCCGATCTTTGTGCAATGCATACCAATAAAAACACAATAGCTGCCTCCATGGACAGGCCTCAGTAAAAGGTTGTGATAAATAGTGTAATAGTAATTGTTGTGTTAGTACAAGCAATAGTGTGATATTGGCAGAATAAGCATACCACCTGCAAAACTACCAGATTTTGAACAAAAATGTGATTCAGCTATCTGAACTGACACTTGACCATTTTTTTTTTTTTTTTTTTTTTTTTTTTTTTTTTTTTTTTTTTTTTTTTTTTTTTTGTTTTTTTTTTTTTTACTCTGTGTTGTGGGTAGAGATTTTGTTTCTTAATTAATCCCCAGCTGCAGTGATAGCGGGATAATAATAACTGATGCTGATTGAGTATTTGTTAGAGTGCATATTATTTAGACATAAGAATGAGTATTGTAATCCCAGTTATAAGAGAAAGGGCATTTGATAAGTATGTCATACGATAATAATAGAGTTATTTAGTATTCATAAATTGAAGGAGAAGACCACTTCCAATGCTCTGGTTGTTATGTTGGTATCCTTTAATACTATATTGATGAATTTACATACTGACACACTATCAATAGTAGAGTTATATAGATCTAATACCAATCATAGCAAACCCATATGAGTAGTAGATGTTCAATCTGAGTCATATCGACCTGACAATAACAAAGACTAAGGCAGCAGCATGAGATGAAGTGTAGTACAGAGATGAAAACTATTGAGGTAGTTTAGTGATTTTGGTGTCTGTATGGTAGTAAGTAGGTACCACCATTCATGAATACTAATTGTCGTATAATCACTGTAGATTAAAGAAAACAATACCTCTTCTAAGGCAATGGAATAACCCCTCCGGTATCATTATGAGCACATGTTTATGATGGCTGACTTTGTAGGAGAATCACTTCTTATTTCAATCCTCCTAATTTGTGGGTGACTTGACAGAAGTTACCAGATGAAATGGTAAAGTTGATAGAACTGTTTAGTAAGAACACAAGGTATTGACAGCAACCATGTTGTGTTACCACAGGTACTGCTCTAAATCTGAAGATGAGTTAACAGATATGTATTATTACTGTCTCCAACAATAACTACTGATGAGTAATAGAGGAAGAAATAATTGCATCAACAAAGTCATCTGTAAAGCAATATTTGGTGTGGTTTAAAATAAATTCTATAAAAGAATAAAAAGTTAGTGTGTAGCTATTCCCTATATATACTCTTAGTTATGTTTTGCATCTTATTTCAAATAACAATGAAAGTCTTTTTCAAGTTTTGCAAACAATTCAAATTTATTTTTGTCACATTTAAAATAAAATAATATAGTACATATATATAATATATATATATATATATATAATATATATAATATATATATATATATATATATATATATATTATATTATATATATATATATATATATATATATATATATATACATACATATATATATATAGATGACAAGATTTGCAAAAAAGGACCACTTCTGTCCAACAATTGTGACCTAATTTTAAGAAAAAAACACTGTTAAACACATAACCCAAAACATTTTTGCATACATGTAGAATTGTTATACATATATATCAAATGTATGTATACAAAACTGAGATGTTTGAAATGTTTTAACAGTGGTTTGTTCACAAATTAGGTACCAAATGTTTTGACAGAAGTGGTCCCTTTTTGCAAATCAGTTTTCACATATTATATATATATATATATATAGATTATTATTATATAGTCATTATGTCCTATGAATTATTCTCGTTATGAACTGATAAATTAGCTAATTTGATAATTATTATTATTTTTAAACTAGATTATTTGCATTTTATCAAATTCAATACATATAAAAATTTAATCAATCTTTGTTTCAAACACAGCCATCTTGTTGCGAACAATTCCAGAATCTTTTAGTAATGAGGTTGATACTCTCGTCATGCTATCATCCAGGGCTCTAGACTCAAACCCATGTTCACCAGTCTGAGTTTTAATATGTTCGGTTGGAAGACAAAGATCTTTTTTAGATGAGATGATTTCTGCTTTTCAGATGACATAGGCAGAATATTTTCCTTAGAACAGACTGATAGTGGGAGCTAGACCCCTCTAGATTCTGTGATAATTAATGATACATATTAGATCATAAGTTGTTACTTACCACTGAATCAGCTTGTCTCTCTTGTGATAAGTACTTTCGTGGGCCTTTCATGCTTATTCTGTAAGTTGCAAAAAACATGAGGTATAATACTGACAGAGATTAGGAATGTAATTTCCTAGTCCCTTACAACGGCATGCCATTTTGTGTCAAAATAATCTGATGATTATTGGAATGGTATTATCAGTGTTATACTATACTTTATACTGCTACTAGACTCCACCTTAACCCTTCCTAAACCCTAAACACTTGACCATACAATTCACAGTCCAATAGTAAGCCACTCCCATTATTACAATAACACAGATTACATGCCATAACTTTGTGGTATTCTTTTAGATTTGAAGGCTTAATTATATACTGACTATATTTTAGTCCAAATGATTTTCAACAGACTTGGCTATATTTATCCAAGAGGGTTCACTTCATGGATAGATTTAGTGTACATGCTGTGTTCATATCTTCTAGCAGGTTCTCTCTCAGAGACTTTGTTTCACTAGTTGATGTGACACATTGTCAAAAAGATTTAGCAGCTGGTAAAACAGGTTTCATGCTGTTGTGACAGATTTATGAACTGGCATAGAAGAATAACCTACAGTATCTACTGCAACCATATTTTGCTGATAGACTGATGACTTTTCTTTTGATGACTCTGCTGTTTGGTTCTGGCCTTGATGCAGCTGCCATGCAACCATTTGAGCAGTCAATCCAATCTGCATATTAACAGCATATGGTGAACCAACAGTATATTTTCTTAGCCTGTAAGAGACATCTTGCTCCATCTGTTTTTCCCTCTCTTCTTTCAACTCTGATGCTGAGTACCTTTTTTCCACAGCCGTTCAACTAATGAGGCACTTGATCGACGATGCAAATTTGGCTTATCTGGTATTTCCATTTCAGTCGACTCTCCAGGATCACTGAGCAATTTGCGTAATTTGACTGGCTCCATCTTCTTATTCACAGGTGCTTGATCACCAGGACTAGAGATGAAGAAGACAACAATCCCTTCACTGATAATTTTAATTTAAATTAAAGACTGATTTATTGATATGGTTAAACAGGCTGCATGTAGCAAAACAATTACATGCAAACTGAAAGTAAACATATTATTTGTATTGATTACTAAAAGTTATTATTAGTTCCAGCATTTGATAAACAGACATTCCATAAAACAATAGCAATCAAAACAGCATTTTTTTTCTTCAGTTTGCACCATATGGTAAACATCAAGCAATCAATTTTATAGTGATACATGTAGAAATTTATAATGCAAGTAGTCTATATCAAGAACACAATTTTCACAACAAACATTTTACATGAACACTCTTAGATATACTTACTCTGATGTATATTTTGTCAAGTCAGACTAACCAGGTGATTATTCGTTGTCTAAGATAGTAAATACATGGTAAATATTTACCTCAACAATCTTAAGGTACCTTATCCTCGCTTTGAAGCCTATGATCTTGATACAATTGGTCATTGCTAGTTACTTTTGTTGTGTGCCGTCTTGTTGGGTCTTCGAACTTGACGTGTCCTGCCTATGTCCCTTCGTTCCCGACCAACATTGACTCCGAGAAGTGGAGCAGTCCTTGGTACAATAGCAATATCTAGTGAACACAGAAAAAATTAAAATGTTATGACTTCATATTGTGATAAACATGCATACCAGCTGGTGCTTCTTTGGAGAGACGACCAAATTTCATATTTTGATTTCTTCTGTCACTAAGGTCACTGCTACTTGTGTTTGGAACTATCATGGACTGTGAACGACTAGGTTGATGAGAAGTGCGTTTACTTCTAGTAGCCATAATTGGTGCTTCAACTGCAAGAGATCTTCAAACAAAACCAGAGACATTTTTTTTAGTTTTATAATTGGCCAGTAATACCTTTCTGTGTCATTCTTTTGTTGTTTTACAGGTGTACCTACCACTTGCATAGGTACCTCTGAAGGACTTTGTACTACAGTACTTTGATTTTTTTCTGTTGCCTTTGGTGAAGCTGATGATTTAACTAGTATTCCAAAAGGCCATTTGAAAAACTTTTTCTTCACAGCCGAACTCTTTAGTTCATGTTCTGATTTCTGCTCTTCTTCCTGAAAGTCTTTAGTTTTTGCTTGCTTGTGTTGGTGTACTCTGACTGATCATATAAGAGGGAGCATTTGTGTTAAAGATAAGATTTTTGTTGCTGTTTAAATCCTTCTCCATTCTTTCTCATCAAGTTCAAACCTAAAGGAGACATAGTGAGTGGTCAAAACAATAACTATGTACTTTGGTCAGTGCTGAAGCTTCAGCCTTGTTCTGTAAAGTTTGCATTATATCCTATAATTGTTAAAAATGAAGGTTTATATATTTATAGACAAAGTTTGACATTCCACACTACTACTAATATGATAATAACTTACCTCATCACTGTCAATGTTTGTTAGCTCATTCTGGACAAAACAAAGAAAACAGAATAAACATTAATATAGTGGATTTGCTTACAGTTAAACCTGCCAGATTCAGAATTTTGTCTCCATATCTCGGCCTAGTCCAACCTTGTGCCTTGATTCTATTCCAAACTTCAGTCTACAGTGCCAATACACAAAACATGAGGAGTAAAAGGAAGCAGTTATGTTATACATTTGGTGTACTAACTGTGAGCTTGTGTTTTGTTGTTCTCATATTGCTAATATTCGAGCCCTCTTCTTCACTACTATCATCATTGTCATTATCATCAGAAATAACATCAGAGTCTTAAAAAATTTCAGTATTACTAGATAGATCATAACTAAAACTTAAGATTTATATAAGTACTATATAGTGACATTTTCAACAATAATATACTAGCTAACAATAATATAATCATTTAACGATATTCCTAGAACAATGTGACAATACTGCCTAACTACAAAAATTGTATTTGTGAATATTTTTTTCAGTGAACAGTTAATGTTCTATGTACATCACATTACATGTAGCTGACTCTTACTATTGATGTAACTGTTACTGTTCGGCTTAGATCGGCTAATGACAGGTGCTACAAAAAGCAAAAAACAGAAAAGAGATTTGATTGCTTTTACAATTGACATGTCCTTACTATTAACACTGCGTGTGCTTGGAATGTGTTGTATTAGTGACTTCAATTCCCATCAATTTCTGACAACTCAAGTGCCCTCCATAGAACGACAATCTCTTCCGTTTACTTCTACAATGACATCGCCTTCTTTTATTCCTGCAGCCAATGCTTCGCTACCTGATTAAAATAAAAAAACAACATTAGGAATAAATCCATGGCTGTCTTTCTCTTTCTTTGATACCTGGCTCTACTAGTGTTACCGAGACAGGAGGAGGACCAACACTAAGATGAATACCAAAAACCATCATAATTTTTCTTTAAGGTAATCTGATGTTCCTCATCTATAGATAAAGGGCAAAATAATTTTATATTGTTTTAGGGTCAATTTTATTACAGCTCCTAAAGTTATTTACCATATTCATTTTCTGGAGAGACAATAAGTGAGTCGAATGAAATCATTGTTTCCTATAAATAAAGTCATTATATAATGCTATCCATTATAAGTTTTTGTTACATATACAGTACCTTCCAGGGGTAGTTTTCAGATTTTTTCTACCCATTTAGGTGTCCCATCCTTTTGCAAGCACATACTCATCCAGTATGTTCTCCAGTGAACTTTTTGTGTGCACCATTCTTAGAGTTTACCCTTGTGTAAACACTCTTGAATGAAGAATTGGACTAGGTTGACTACTTGAAGGCATACTGGGAATGATTTTCAATGTCATCATCATCATCATCATCATCATCATCATCAGGGGATTCCCTTTCATCTGAGATTGGTCCTTGGCGAATCTGGAACGTTTGTGTTGCTAATTTTTTTCTTAGGTGTGGACTTTTTCAAGAGATTTTTTGACTTTCCCTCTAAAGCCTGGTTGCACCTTTTCCTGCAGGTTGGACTTCAAACGTACCTGATCTCTTTTGTGTTTTTAAGGGTGAGTAACACTATCATTTTTCTGACTCACCAAATGACTTGAAATGTTTGCACGCTGATTATTTTCAGGTAGAGCTAGACGGTGATGGGTCTTAAGCCAAAGTCTTTTCTGAAGGTACGAGTGAGACCTTAGAGTTCCTGACATTTTTTTTGGAAAACAGTTAGGAGGTGGCTCATAAAATAATGTTTAATTAAATAGAACCACGCCCACATTCTTAAATCAATTCAAATCATCAATGAATAATTTATATAATTAAGATGATGGATTCAAACTCTTCAATAATAGGTACTGTTGAAGATTTGTTTGCAAATGGAAATATAAGTTGAAGTCTCTGGATTGTCAGCCACAGATTCTTGATGTGTGTCATTACTGTCCAACTCAAACATAGTTGACCATCAATGTCTTCATCACATTGCGTATTTGGTTCAATAGTGAGTTTCTCCATAGATTTGTTAAGCAACATAAGGGAAGGATGACTATTATCATTTATTTACCATCTCAAGAGGACTGTCACATGTATCAGCTTCAGACTCATTTCTGAGTCGTTTTTTTTCACAGCTTTCATCACTGCTGCTGTCTTCCTCAGCAAGTACTAAATAGGCTGCTTCCTTCCAGCTCACTAAATCAAATCTCAGTGATGATTTGGTTATGGTAAATCTATGATAAACCAAATGAATATAGTAAATTAGAGTGATCTCACATAGTTGCACAGAATACTGTGTATAACAATAGCACTAAATGGTGCCTCTCTATATTTTCTGTTTTATAATTTGAAAGTACTAAATAAATACAATATTGTCATAAAAATTTTTATAGATATGTTGTGGTCTTGGCTTCTGTCGACCAAATTTTATTTATTTCTTGCCATACTATTTCAATTTCAATCCTAAACAATGTCAATGTACTACCGATAAATTTATTCATAATTGGCAAGTTTTGCTTAGAAATAGTTTTCATACTACAGGAGAAAAATGGTCACTGTGACAAAGTTCTTCCAAATTTTAAAAGAAACTATTTGTTGGCATAACTATTCACAATTTCAACATAAAAAATGTCAAAAATGGACCAAATAATAATAGTGATATTAAAACTAATTGACATTATTCAATATTTATTTGTTATCAGCAAGATTTGTTTAAGATTTTGTTTCTACTCAAATTAGAAGAAAATTTCAAAATGAAACTTCTTCCAATTTTGGAAAGCAACTAATTTTAAGTGAAACTTTCCAATTATGAATGGAAATTGAACAGTGATGTAAAATGTATATTTGATACATATGAAAATCATACTTTTTCACTTTGCTGTTTGGTATCTAAAAGCCAAGACTAATAAGATACAAACCTGATCTAATTCTTGTATTAGTGACAAGAGAACAGGAGGTTCTTATATACTGACTCCAGACACAATAGTCAGTGACATATAAATTATTCATTATATAATATGGTTCAGAGATAGCCGCAGCTGACGGAGAGACAACAGACACTGTAGCAACTTGTGCTTAACCTAAAGAGACAGAAATCAGATTATATGGAGAAAGAGATAATATTACTTAGCAATATAGTCAATAATGTGACTTCACCAGGCTAGGATCATATGCTCAAACATTACATTTTCTATGCATTACTAGTTTTAAAATAGTCTTTGTATCTTCTAATACTTGTAAAGTTAGCTCCCAGTGACGATATAATGGATAACAAAGACTACGACGAAAGCAAGTGTATACTACATCCTTAGATCATCTTTGAATTCTTTAAAAAGAGAAAGACACAATTTTGTTTGTGTATTTTTTTATTGTAAACTTTCTAATAGGAATAACATTTGTAAGGTATGTTTATGGAAATATAATATGTCTAAATAGCATTATAGGTATGTCATATAAGAATGTTATAACAATGAATTATACATACTGAATGCTGGGCTTGATACCAAGGCACTCGGAAAAACATTTAGAAGCCCAAGAGCGTTACTGTTACAGGAGCCAGATTGTAATGAACAAGGGCCTTTGTTCGGTATGCTTAG
>NW_024536460.1:0-9281 GCF_016097555.1 Gigantopelta aegis | reverse complement strand
TGTAATTAATATGCGTAGCCAGTAACAAATTTTGATCATAAGATTGTTTGTGCATCATTATTATACATCATTAACGTTTAAAAATTATTCAGGTATTCCACTAATTGCATAAGTATTTATAGGTTGTAACACTGTAAGTAATAGTAATGTTTTCTCATGGTACTAGGAATCAGTCGTAACAGTACCTAACAGTATGATAACTTCATGTTATATAAAATATGTGAGACAATATCATACTTACTATCATAATAGTCAGACTGGGGTCTCGTAAAAACATGTTGTACCTTCCTCTCATAATATCCTATTTGTTCAGTAGTACTGGCAAGATAAGACTTAGTCTTTCAGTGATCTTTTCATTGGACATTGGACATTTGTTTGGTATTAGCTGGTTAGGAGGTGGTATATCATCATCTTGTACATTAGCTGGTATAGGAGGTGGTTATCATCATCCTGTACATTAAGCTGGTATAGAAGGTGGTATATCATCATCTTGTACACTAGATATTGATGGCTCTATATTATCATAAGATGGAGAATTTGTTTCTATTTTTGTGGGATCTTAAGTATATCCACAGCATTTGGCTGAACATAACTTTTTAGTTTCCTTTCCAACACATAACACATATTAATATTATTAATATTATTATTATCATCAGTAGAAAAAAAGCAACAAGTCCAGTAACAATGTAACCCTAGTACAAATAATAATAATAATACCATAAATAATAATAATCAATGACGTAGTATACTCATCATTACATTAGATATACTTACATATTGGTGTTGATGTAGTTGGTAATATACTAGGCATAGGAGTTGCTATCGCTATATCCAAAATAGTAAGTAAATAAGTTAATTGAATCATAAAAACTATATAACTTACTTGATGATATTACAATATCTTAACATTATAGCTGGTAATATTGATGGTTGTGGTATATCATTCTCCACATCATATCATAGACTGTATAATGTACCAGATGGGAGATTATCATGCAACCTTGTACAGTAAGATCACTTGGACTGTTTTAACAAATGTTTTGTTCATTGAAGTCACTCCAATCAACACTAACATAACATGACTTAGAGATGGAGCAGATGAAAAATACACACTCCACACATATAGAATTACCATTAGGGTAAGCAGTTAGCATTTATAAACATCATATGTACCTATATCATATAATAATATCAATATATTAGATTATATCACTATCTCTTACTTAAAGTATGTATCAGATGGATCACTGTATCCAGCATTATTACTGAAGATAATAGAGAGAGAACATTGTTGATGTTGAGGGGCTACAAACTATCTGTTATGTTCATACGTTGACTGAATATTCTACCAGATATGTTTTATTAAATATAAACTACATCATCACATTGTCCATTGACTGTAGCAATCTCTGGAGCTTCAGATGAACATTCCAGAATAATCTACAGTAACTATGATAATCATATAGTAACCACTATTGGATAGACTCACTGGTATATTAAAACATCAACTTGACTTCAATATTTATATATGATAGAATAGTAAATGAAGTATTTTCTTTAGCAGATCTTGGAGCTAAATGACATTATAAAATAAACACACATATTAGTATATTTTAACTAACCTCTTTGAAAAGAGAAGGTACTATTGTTATGTTCTCCTTCACCCAGTTCATTTACACCATATATGGTATATGTATATCGATGACGAAATAATTCCTCATCTTCATACTTGTATTCATTTCCATTAATAGATACATTTTGTAATAACATCTTGTTGATATTATCATATATCAGTAGTATATAGTAAGATATCTGGACTCTACTGTCTACATTAGGACGATCCCAACTGATAGTAATAGTAGTACAGTTATCAAGTGATGAAGAGATATTGAGAACAGAAGTAAGAAAAACCTGTCTCATACAAAAGATAATACACACACACAACATAACATGTGATATATAACTTACCAAATGGAAACTACATTGATAGTATGATCAAACTGTCCAGCTAGATTACTAAGAATTACCTCAACAAGATATGTCCTCAAGTTAACAGGTGATGATATATTAACTATTATCAGTTGATTATTAACTAAAGACAGTGTCACATCATGAGATAATGTTTGTTGTATAACATCATTTGAGTCCTTGATTTTTTTTGTAATACTAGTAGGATACTCACCAATACATAGACCACTGATCTAGTGTAGATTAAACATATGCATTATAAAATATAACATTATTATAGCTACAAAAAGCCCTCTGCAGTAGACCATAATAATATAATGTGATATTAAAATACCAGTAGTTCATTCTGTAGATAACTATTATTTTGGTTTTAGTTTCAAAGTCCATCCATACTACAGACTAACATTGATAAATACTTGAAATAAAATATTTTCTATCTCTATTGTTGGAAAGACTGATACTGGAATAGTTTGAGGAACTAAATTTAAAAAAAATGAGGTGTCCACATGAATATAATATAATAATTATGTACTTCTAGCAATATTAATATTATTATGTACTCTGGCAATATTGAACATGACATTATCACTATCTCCTATACCAGCTCCATTAATACCAGAGACATATACGGTAGTTATATCACAGTAGTCACCCAGTCAATATGTACTCAGTAGTATTAACTATGTCTATAAGTTGATCATTATTGATGTTATATCCAGTGATAGGTACATTATCCAATGTATATGGTGCAGACCACATCAGTAGACACTAGATCCATTGAGAACTGTAACAGTTAGATCTTTAACAGGAGCTAGTAAACCTAATATATCATAATAATATGACATCTATAACATTAGCTCACCTTGTATTCTTAATACAGCAATTTCACTGTCTACATTTACTGAAAAACCATATGCTTTACATGATATATTAGTATTATTATTATCTTTTAAAGCTTTTGCTAACAATAATCTTCTCAGTTTACCACCACTAAGAGGCTATGCAGACTGCTGAATAAATCCTTTGCTTAAAAGATCTCTTCTATCTGCTGAAGTATTGTTTACTTTAAAGTCAATCAGATCAGCAACAGCTTCACAAGTAAAACAGAACTGTTGAGTTAAGAGTGGCATTGACTGACTGAGGATTAACTGTAATCTCTGTGTAATGTTGTAGTAATCATGATGATCAAAATTAAGCATGAAACTTACCACTGTCTTGACAGCTGAAATAATCGATATAGTCAAAGTGAGTAAGATACATTTCATCTTGGTGATTACTATTATAATAAAAAATAAGTACTATATGCTATATTGCATTATATATATATACATATATATATATATATATATATATATATATATATATATATATATAATATATATATTATATATATATATATATATATATATTATATATATATATATATATATATATATATATATAAATATATATATATATATATATATATATATATATATATTATATATATATATATGTATGTAGATATCTATGTAATGTATATGTATATATAAAGCTAAACAGCTACTACATCATTATGAAGACCAAACTGCCACTGTGAACACTATATAGTAATAGGTGTATAGAAAACTAGAATGTGTGATGTTTTACATGCAACGAAGAGAGTATATATTATAATAATTATGCTGTTTTTTCTTTAAGTATAACATTTAACATTCTTATGAGGGAGTATATCATAGAGTATATGATGTTTATATCTATGTATTATGTACTGATCTTTTTTTAAGAATAAGATTTAACACTGTTATAATATAATGAGGGAGTGTACTCTTGTCACTACTATTATCATAATTCACTCATTACAGTTGTGACAAGAAATTATTGGCATAGTGACCTCATGGGCTAAACTAACAATCATCTGATATTTTCAAGTGGTTCTATAACTTGTATACAAGTAGTTGGTTGATTGTAAACTATTGCTAAAATAAGATGTCATTAGATTTGCTAATTATCTCTAGTCAATGTTACATATTTTGGTACAAACTAAATATCTATAAAACATTGTATCAAGGCTCATGTGATCCTTTTGATCATTGTTACTACAAAAAATGTGCACTGTTTAGGTTTTATCAGGTGAAAAGGAGTTACTACATGTACATGTAATTGTATGTGACCACAGACCTGTCGGTAGTGTCATTACAGATTCAAATTAATGGTCTTCATGTTTGAATATGTAAATTTGTGAGGTCATATATATATATATATATATATATTATTAAATTGTAAAAGAATTGAAAAAGTAACTACACAATTGACACTTCTAGACAAAAGACAACTAAATAGTGTTATAACTATAATTATAAAATATATGGTCCTAAAATATAAAAACATCACATTTGGCGAAGTTCTCCTCATTGTTTGTCATCTGAGAGTATATTTGATGGACAGTCACTAGTGGACGTTTTTGATATAAACTATTTTATTAATTGCAAAGCAGTCCTTTAGCTCAAAACTCAGTGTAGTCTAAGTCTATTGTTTAGATTTATATCTTCCTCTAAATGGTTGGACTTTCATGTAAAATAGCATCTATTTAATCATTAGCTAGACCTGTTTGATATTAAGACAGAGAAAGAAATCTGGGGAACTGTACATTATAGCAGAGCTTGTAATTCCCACATGGAAAGTTTTAATCTTACTAAATCACACTATATTATTATATATATCATGTACTACAATTAAACAATTACAAAAAACTTCAGTATTAGTGGATAGAACATGTTATATAGTAATTCCCAAGCCATTCTCTGTATAAATATAAGGGCAAATCTGGCTAGTGGACTAATTTAGTTCATAACATTTTTGGAAAGTAGCTCCATGTAGTTTTCAAGTGTCAACTATAGATGTCTCTGTAATTTTATAATATTATTGGCTTAATTATTTTAGGTTTTTTCAGCACAGACGTTTGTTAGCTTGATCATGGAGTTATTGTGACTCTTTGCATTATAATTTTATGCATATAATTATCTAAATGTAGCATAAATTGAGCTTACCTTATGAGACCCTTCCGCAAGAGTAGTCTATCGTAACGTCTCAGGACGAAGCTCTGAATGTCGTGAATGGGTTCGGCTCATTATGACTATTTTACATTGCCGCAGGAAATTAGTAGTGGGGGTGTAAGTAGTATACATACCACATACCACCCATAACAAATTGAAATGTTTGTGGTGAGTGATATTCTTTGAAGTTACAGATGTAGATAAATGACCACGTGTGTGAGTGTTTATATAGAATAATTTTATATTCTTGTAAGAACAAATTTATTGGCAAATCTGTAAGTTAGAATTATATTTACATTAAAATATTAATAAAATGTGCAATCTAGCAATGGTTCAAGGGAGCAGCTCATCTTCATCCACTAATCAAGCAAGAGCCACAGGCTATACATGAGGTAGCTAAGAACTTGCATAGGAGGAGGTTAGATCGACGTCACAAACCAAATATGTAATTGAAAAGGCAAGCAGTTCTTTGAGAAAGAGAAAAGGAAGGTCGATTAAGAGAGAGAGGATTGTGAGCCTTTAAGTCAAGATTCAGTACTGTCTCACTCTGGGTCGTCAATACTACAGAAGACTCACAAACATTACCTCTCAAGCACCACTACTTGAGCCATCCATGTCAGTTGATACTTTATGTCATACTGTCACTAGTCTATCCAACAATGAAAAGTATTCGTTACTTTTTAACCATTTCCTGCCACCAAGTATTTTGTCATGTTTACTTATAGGCAAAGGAGTAATCGTAGGCATAAACAAAAGGAAGGGATACTGGTAAACAGGCCTTACTCTAATTGGATTAAAATTAGTAATGTCCTAAGCAAACACATTTCCCTTTCATTATCGTCATGATTGTGTTAGAGATGCTGACATCTTGTTAGAAAAGTTATGATATTTTTTTTTATGGCAAGATGAACATGAATAGACTAGTAATAAACAACAATAAAACATCGTTAAAGTTAGGATTCAGCAAATGTAATTTTGTATGCAATTTATTGTACATACTCCTGTCAACCAGAAATACATTAGTAAATAAATAGTTAATGAATAATAGTTAATGAATAATGTAAAATGTACTTTATTTTAAATGCTGCTAATAATTTAGACATTAATATAGATATACTAGTTAGATTTGTTAGTGCATTGACTATACACATGTATAGTACAATCTAAAAGATGTAGAATACAAGCATCATATATATGCATACATTAGCAAAAAAACATTGACTATGCAACTGTTTGTGATTAAATATTCTATGCTGTAGCTAATATCTTATAGTTGCCTCTCTCTATTATGTGAATATTTGTAGATTAACTCAACAGTTAGTTTTACATGTGAATTAAGTTGTTGCTGATCTGATTGACTTTAAAGTAGACAATAATTCAGAATCAGGCTCATGTGATCCTTTTGATCATTGTTCCATAGCTTTATTGGGCTAAGATGAGATGACAATATGCTATCACAGATTTAAATTAATGTCTTCATGTTTGAATATATAGCTAATTAAAATTGTGAGGGTCATATATATATAATTTTAAATTTGAATATAATTGAAAAAAAGTATATTATATATGTTATATAGTTTCCCAGCCATCCATCTCTGTCAATCATTTAAGCAATAAAGATAAGAAAAAGTCTAGCTAGGGTATAAATTAAGTTTATAACATTTTTTGGAAAGTAGCGCCATGTAAGTGTCAACTATAGAGAGATGTCACTGTAATTCCATAACACTATTGGGTTTAGTCATTTTTAGGTTTTTCAGTGCCAGACATTTGTTAGCTTGGAGTTGATTAACTATTATGGCACTTTAAATTATAATTTTTATATCTATTATTTAAATTCAAACTGACCTTGTAAGTAGATTCTGTAACCTCACGTTCTTGACAGCAAATACCTGACATTCTGTGGTTGTGTTTTTGCGTGGGTGTTTTACATGGTGAAGATGGCAGCACATTCGTGCAGCAAGCACATTCCTGTAGGTGGATCTTAAACCGCGGTATGTGTTGTGCAGTTAATGTGCATTCCTTATTTGAATGTGCTGCTGCAGAAGCTAAATTAAATCTCATCACCACATGACAATGCTACAAGGAAATTTGTATTATTTTCGATATGAGACTGCACTGAAAGATCTCTGAAGGTCAGTGTTTTGTATTGATGCCTAGACAGCAATAGCAAACATTAGTGTAGTATACTCTGCTCAAAGCATTGTTGATTGTGCATCAAGTGCTTATGTTGTAGGATATGAGACTCTTATTGGCTTAAGATTGGTTTGTAAGTTCAATATAGCTTCAAGGTTTCCAATTAATATTTAAATTTCTGACTTTCTTCAAGCAAGTGAGAATCTATAAGTATAATTCAATGAGGTTATAGCTTACGACTTATTATCTGGAATTACCTCTGGCCAGACGATTGATTTTCATAAAATCATTTAAATAGAAAACAGGTTTTTTTAGATAATCACTTGCCAAAGCAAGTAAATAGTAATTAATTTCCATTATCTACAGGAAACTGTATGAAATAATTGCTTGTTAGACTGATATTCTCACCATATCATCAAGGTCAATTGGCCAATCATCATCCCCATACTTTACTTTAACAAAGTCACTATAACATTCTCCATTTAATAGTTGTCTGATTGTATGCTATTGTTATCATAAAAAGATGATTTTTATATGATATTTGTAAACATACTTCATTTGCTTTGATTGTTGTTCTAATGAACCCTCTTGTAAATATGCAGTCACTGATACAATGATAGAATATTATCTATAGTATTCACATATATGAATAACATACTGATCTGATTTGTCAATTTGATTTTCTCAAGTGTGTCAAGTTAGTACAAATACTGTTTGTCAGTTGTTTTGATATGGGTGTGTCTTTCCCACCCAGCAATAAGGCCATTTGTTCATTTTAGCCTCTTATTGTGGCTGTTGAGTCCATTTTTTGTGAACCGTTGTAATGATGTATATTAAGAAAGTCACATTGAATGATGTTGTCACCTTGTATATTACAAGCCATTATGATCTTATATTTGCACATAAGAAATGTGAAGCTTGTCACTGTTTTTTAACTACTGTTTTCAACTAGGTAATAAAATTCATGTAAATGTTTATAATAACCTAATGTTTTTTAAATTTGTATGCAAAACAATCTAGTGTAAGAAATTAGGACAAACGTTCCTGGAGACCAGTAACTACAGTGCTAGTTTCTTGATTATTGTTTATAACTAACAATTTATGCTAAAAATTTAGTTTTTAAGATAATATGAAAAGTGATTTTAAAATAAAATTATTAACGATCTGTTTAGAAAAGGATTTAATATTGGCTAGTATATTAAACTAAACCGATGGAATGTTCTGTCTACACACAATGTTGTTGTAGTTTTCCGTATCACCAGCTCCACCCCCACTATATACAAACAACAACTGCAGCTCCACCCTATCAAAAATACTTGAAATCATAAATATTTAATAAGGCATCGTTTCTAGTACCTGAGGAATGTGCTGTAACTTCAATAGAGTGTGGTGGAGCGTTATAATATGGCCATGGCAGTTGAACTTGTATTATAATTTAATATATATTGCTGTCTAAATGTCACATAAATTGAGCTTACTTTACAAGACTCTTCGAATCCACTATTATAATTTAATATATATTGCTGTCTAAATGTCCACATAAATTGAGCTTACTTTAGCAAGACTCTTCGAATCAACTGCAGGAACGAAGCACTGAATATCATGAATGGGTGTGGCTTATTATTGTATACAATTTATTGTACATACTCCTGTCAACCGAAATACATAGTAAATAATAACTTTGTATTACCATATTGTATGTCAGTCCCTCTCTCCACTTTAAAGTCTCAATATACAACAGTTGTCAAGGGATTGGCATAAATGTGGGGAGGATCAAATCTCCAGTTACTGCATCTCTATTCTACATATAGTAGTTTGTAGATAGATCTTTTCTGGACTTTCAATGTTAGCATAGACTACCTCACATGTTTTGTAATAGCATTACTAGTATAGTGAAAGGACACCCTATCCTCTACTGGTCCATAACAGATTAGTGTTTGGTGCATACTAGAAAGTTTCTCCATTACCACATTTTCTATCATATTTGACTGAACCTATCTACATGGTTATTATGACAAATTAGAAGGAAACAACAGTACTATATATGGATATATCTAACATAGTGTTAATTGTGCATAATTTATAATTTTCTTAAAATATTCATTGTTGGACTCTTATCTCTGGTAATGGCGAGTCGAAGATCCA
>NW_024536459.1:0-8635 GCF_016097555.1 Gigantopelta aegis | reverse complement strand
TTAATTATGGCTTTGGTAAAAAATTTCTTCAAAGTAAAAAAACTGTTTCCCCTAAAACTACAAATTTGTCTAAAATATGACTTAGCACCCTATAAATATGCCAAAAGGACAATAAAAATCAAGGTCTTTAAAAAGTTAAGCTTCAGAAGTACACACATGAAACATTAACTATGTTTATAGAAGTTAAAGACATTATCCCAATATGGCACATGTTATTTTTAATATAAAAATAAATTGCTATTAAAATCTAAGTTCAGACTGCCTAGATATATTAACATATTTAAGAGCAGTTGTATATGGCAAGTCAAAAACCATGTAAAATAAGAACATTCAAATCTGTATAGTATGAATTATAGGCCAAAACCAACTTTTCCTCAGTGCTAATTTTTGTTCAAACTCCATTTCAGAGCTATGTACAGTAATTATTGTCAAGGTCAAGGTCATTGTGAACTTGCATGGCCGAGTGACGGCTAATTAATCAAATAGTGTAGTTTAATTTAATTAAATCACAAAAATCATAATCTTTTTTATTATGCACTGAATATGTGCTATAGGTTGGGACTATACCAATTCAAATCCCATAGGCGACCATGTTAACGTTTGTGTTTAAAAACACTATATGCAATATATCAACCAAACTGTGACCCATAAATATCAGTACTACAACCCCTACCTCAAAGTATAAACTGCAGAAAATGGTACCTTTCATGGCTCATTTTCGGTATAACCAGATGTTTCTGCAACACCCCTAGTTTCGCACAAAATTTGAGTACTTTTTTTCACAGGTACCCCATACATGTTCCAAGCACAAGGCTACTTGACACGGTGGTACTACATCAAATAAAATTGCATACATTTTTAGCCCAGATAAAACTAATTTTTTTTTACAACCAACACACTCACATTTATAACCAATCACAGGACTTGTGGTGTTAACTTCTCTATCAAAAGTTCGGTACACCTCGAACTTCGACCCAGCCGGAAATTAATTGGTATAGTGCAACCTATACTGATAACATACATGTTTCAAAAGGTGGTGAATCATGTGTTTTTATGACAACCAGGATCTGGTGTCTTCTGACATAAACTGACAACCTCACTGAAAACTGTTGTTTCTACAGTGCAACCTAATTTAATGTACACCTCACAAAGCACATGTATTTTGTACAGTTTTGTACAAATGCAATATGTCATATTTGAAAAAATATTTTTTTTTAAATAATACTCCTGAAGATATTTACTGTCAGATGTGTGTGTGTGTGCTCAGCTATATATGTAGAGACAGCATGGCTATTCAGAGTACCTCAACTCCTTAAACTTATTCCATTGAAACACATGTACTTGACTGACCCCTAGATTATGAAGACCTCAATAGGCACATCAAAGAAATATCAGTATTAAAAAAATACAATGTCTGAGGAAGGTAAAACCAACATGACTGCATCTGTATGAAGTAATGACTTAATGTCCTGCACATCACTGTTGGAAGAAAATCCTGTATGCTGAGTGTGGGCATCTTCAAGTTACCATGTGCGGGAATTTCAAATCCATCAGCTATGCAGATTTTCAAATTGGACCATAAAAACCATTGGCAGCCGCCAATATTCCTGACTATATTTTATGTATACCCTACTGTAGTTGGAGGTTTTAAATATTTGTGATATCTGGAATTATCATGCAGCTTTCGCATATTTATTTTTGATTCATTACTAAAAAAAACTGTTTTTAAGTGACATAATTACCCGAACATCTATTTTATTGCATTATTTTCTAATTCAGATCAATACAATATGTATATTGGATGTATTCCTACAATCTGTAATCCAGCATATCATTTAGCTATTAACATTGGATAATACAGCATTAACAATAAAATAAATCATCAAATTACACCAAGGTAGATAATCAAATCTGGAAAAATTGGTTCCAAATCTAGTATACACTTAAAATACACTTCATGGGAGCAAACTAAGTGATTATTTAAAAAAAAGATTTGATCTGGAGACCTAAAGATATGTTTAACAAGCTTATTGTTATGTATAAATGAGAACAGAAGGCACAATAGTGACCAAAATTTTAATTATGGCTTTGTTAAAAATTTCTTCAAAGTAAAAAACTGTTTCCCTTAAAACTACAAATTTGTCTAAAATATGACTTAGCACCCTATAAATATGCCAAAAGGACAATAAAAATCAAGGTCTTTAAAAAGTTAAGCTATCAGAAGTACACACATGAAACATTAACTATGTTTATAGAAGTTAAAGACATTATCCCAATATTGGCACATGTTATTTTTAATATAAAAATAAATTGCTATTAAAATCTAAGTTCAGACTGCCTAGATATATTAACATATTTAAGAGCAGTTGTATATGGCAAGTCAAAAACCATGTAAATAAGAACATTCAAATCTGTATAGTATGAATTATAGGCCAAAACCAACTTTTCCTCAGTGCTAATTTTTGTTCAAACTCCATTCAGAGCTATGTACAGTAATTATTGTCAAGGTCAAGGTCATTGTGAACTTGCATGGCCGAGTGACGGCTAATTAATCAAATAGTGTAGTTTAATTTAATTAAATCACAAAAATCATAATCTTTTTTATTATGCACTGAATATGTGCTATAGGTTGGACTATACCAATTCAAATCCCATAGGCGACCATGTTAACGTTTGTGTTTAAAAAACACTATATGCAATATATCAACCAAACTGTGACCCATAAATATCAGTACTACAACCCCTACCTCAAAGTATAAACTGCAGAAAATGGTACCTTTCATGGCTCATTTTCGGTATAACCAGATGTTTCTGCAACACCCCTAGTTTCGCACAAAATTTGAGTACTTTTTTTTACAGGTACCCCATACATGTTCCAAGCACAAGGCTACTTGACACGGTGGTACTACATCAAATAAAATTGCATACATTTTTAGCCCAGATAAAACTAATTTTTTTTACAACCAACACACTCACATTTATAACCAATCACAGGACTTGTGGTGTTAACTTCTCTATCAAAAGTTCGGTACACCTCGAACTTCGACCCAGCCGGAAATTAATTGGTATAGTGCAACCTATACTGATAACATACATGTTTCAAAAGGTGGTGAATCATGTGTTTTTATGACAACCAGGGTCTGGTGTCTTCTGACATAAACTGACAACCTCACTGAAACTGTTGTTTCTACAGTGCAACCTAATTTAATGTACACCTCACAAAGCACATGTATTTTGTACAGTTTTGAACAAATGCAATATGTCATATTTGAAAAAATAATTTTTTTTTAAATAATACTCCTGAAGATATTTACTATCAGATGTGTGTGTGTGCTCAGCTATATATGTAGAGACAGCATGGCTATTCAGAGTACCTCAACTCCTTAAACTTATTCCATTGAAACACATGTACTTGACTGACCCCTAGATTATGAAGACCTCAATAGGCACATCAAAGAAATATCAGTATTAAAAAAATACAATGTCTGAGGAAGGAAAAACCAACATGACTGCATCTGTATGAAGTAATGACTTAATGTCCTGCACATCACTGTTGGAAGAAAATCCTGTATGCTGAGTGTGGGCATCTTCAAGTTACCATGTGCGGGAATTTCAAATCCATCAGCTATGCAGATTTTCAAATTGGACCATAAAAACCATTGGCAGCCGCCAATATTCCTGACTATATTTATGTATACCCTACTGTAGTTGGAGGTTTTAAATATTTGTGATATCTGGAATTATCATGCAGCTTTCGCATATTTATTTTTGATTCATTACTAAAAAAAAACTGTTTTTAAGTGACATAATTACCCGAACATCTATTTTATTGCATTATTTTCTAATTCAGATCAATACAATATGTATATTGGATGTATTCCTACAATCTGTAATCCAGCATATCATTTAGCTATTAACATTGGATAATACAGCATTAACAATAAAATAAATCATCAAATTACACCAAGGTAGATAATCAAATCTGGAAAAATTGGTTCCAAATCTAGTATACACTTAAAATACACTTCATGGGAGCAAACTAAGTGATTATTTAAAAAAAAAAGATTTGATCTGGAGACCTAAAGATATGTTTAACAAGCTTATTGTTATGTATAAATGAGAACAGAAGGCACAATAGTGACCAAAATTTTATTATGGCTTTGGTAAAAAATTTCTTCAAAGTAAAAAAATGTTTCCCCTAAAACTACAAATTTGTCTAAAATATGACTTAGCACCCTATAAATATGCCAAAAGGACAATAAAAATCAAGGTCTTTAAAAAGTTAAGCTTTCAGAAGTACACACATGAAACATTAACTATGTTTATAGAAGTTAAAGACATTATCCCAATATTGGCACATGTTATTTTTAATATAAAAATAAATTGCTATTAAAATCTAAGTTCAGACTGCCTAGATATATTAACATATTTAAGAGCAGTTGTATATGGCAAGTCAAAAACCATGTAAATAAGAACATTCAAATCTGTATAGTATGAATTATAGGCCAAAACCAACTTTTCCTCAGTGCTAATTTTTGTTCAAACTCCATTCAGAGCTATGTACAGTAATTATTGTCAAGGTCAAGGTCATTGTGAACTTGCATGGCCGAGTGACGGCTAATTAATCAAATAGTGTAGTTTAATTTAATTAAATCACAAAAATCATAATCTTTTTTATTATGCACTGAATATGTGCTATAGGTTGGACTATACCAATTCAAATCCCATAGGCGACCATGTTAACGTTTGTGTTTAAAAACACTATATGCAATATATCAACCAAACTGTGACCCATAAATATCAGTACTACAACCCCTACCTCAAAGTATAAACTGCAGAAAATGGTACCTTTCATGGCTCATTTTCGGTATAACCAGATGTTTCTGCAACACCCCTAGTTTCGCACAAAATTTGAGTACTTTTTTTTCACAGGTACCCCATACATGTTCCAAGCACAAGGCTACTTGACACGGTGGTACTACATCAAATAAAATTGCATACATTTTTAGCCCAGATAAAACTAATTTTTTTTACAACCAACACACTCACATTTATAACCAATCACAGGACTTGTGGTGTTAACTTCTCTATCAAAAGTTCGGTACACCTCGAACTTCGACCCAGCCGGAAATTAATTGGTATAGTGCAACCTATACTGATAACATACATGTTTCAAAAGGTGGTGAATCATGTGTTTTTTATGACAACCAGGATCTGGTGTCTTCTGACATAAACTGACAACCTCACTGAAACTGTTGTTTCTACAGTGCAACCTAATTTAATGTACACCTCACAAAGCACATGTATTTTGTACAGTTTTGTACAAATGCAATATGTCATATTTGAAAAAATATTTTTTTTTAAAATAATACTCCTGAAGATATTTACTGTCAGATGTGTGTGTGTGCTCAGCTATATATGTAGAGACAGCATGGCTATTCAGAGTACCTCAACTCCTTAAACTTATTCCATTGAAACACATGTACTTGACTGACCCCTAGATTATGAAGACCTCAATAGGCACATCAAAGAAATATCAGTATTAAAAAAATACAATGTCTGAGGAAGGTAAAACCAACATGACTGCATCTGTATGAAGTAATGACTTAATGTCCTGCACATCACTGTTGGAAGAAAATCCTGTATGCTGAGTGTGGGCATCTTCAAGTTACCATGTGCGGGAATTTCAAATCCATCAGCTATGCAGATTTTCAAATTGGACCATAAAAACCATTGGCAGCCGCCAATATTCCTGACTATATTTTATGTATACCCTACTGTAGTTGGAGGTTTTAAATATTTGTGATATCTGGAATTATCATGCAGCTTTCGCATATTTATTTTTGATTCATTACTAAAAAAAAACTGTTTTTAAGTGACATAATTACCCGAACATCTATTTTATTGCATTATTTTCTAATTCAGATCAATACAATATGTATATTGGATGTATTCCTACAATCTGTAATCCAGCATATCATTTAGCTATTAACATTGGATAATACAGCATTAACAATAAAATAAATCATCAAATTACACCAAGGTAGATAATCAAATCTGGAAAAATTGGTTCCAAATCTAGTATACACTTAAAATACACTTCATGGGAGCAAACTAAGTGATTATTTAAAAAAAAGATTTGATCTGGAGACCTAAAGATATGTTTAACAAGCTTATTGTTATGTATAAATGAGAACAGAAGGCACAATAGTGACCAAAATTTTAATTATGGCTTTGGTAAAAAAAATTCTTCAAAGTAAAAAAATGTTTCCCCTAAAACTACAAATTTGTCTAAAATATGACTTAGCACCCTATAAATATGCCAAAAGGACAATAAAAATCAAGGTCTTTAAAAAGTTAAGCTTTCAGAAGTACACACATGAAACATTAACTATGTTTATAGAAGTTAAAGACATTATCCCAATATTGGCACATGTTATTTTTAATATAAAAATAAATTGCTATTAAAATCTAAGTTCAGACTGCCTAGATATATTAACATATTTAAGAGCAGTTGTATATGGCAAGTCAAAAACCATGTAAATAAGAACATTCAAATCTGTATAGTATGAATTATAGGCCAAAACCAACTTTTCCTCAGTGCTAATTTTTGTTCAAACTCCATTCAGAGCTATGTACAGTAATTATTGTCAAGGTCAAGGTCATTGTGAACTTGCATGGCCGAGTGACGGCTAATTAATCAAATAGTGTAGTTTAATTTAATTAAATCACAAAAATCATAATCTTTTTTATTATGCACTGAATATGTGCTATAGGTTGGACTATACCAATTCAAATCCCATAGGCGACCATGTTAACGTTTGTGTTTAAAAACACTATATGCAATATATCAACCAAACTGTGACCCATAAATATCAGTACTACAACCCCTACCTCAAAGTATAAACTGCAGAAAATGGTACCTTTCATGGCTCATTTTCGGTATAACCAGATGTTTCTGCAACACCCCTAGTTTCGCACAAAATTTGAGTACTTTTTTTTACAGGTACCCCATACATGTTCCAAGCACAAGGCTACTTGACACGGTGGTACTACATCAAATAAAATTGCATACATTTTTAGCCCAGATAAAACTAATTTTTTTTACAACCAACACACTCACATTTATAACCAATCACAGGACTTGTGGTGTTAACTTCTCTATCAAAAGTTCGGTACACCTCGAACTTCGACCCAGCCGGAAATTAATTGGTATAGTGCAACCTATACTGATAACATACATGTTTCAAAAGGTGGTGAATCATGTGTTTTTATGACAACCAGGATCTGGTGTCTTCTGACATAAACTGACAACCTCACTGAAACTGTTGTTTCTACAGTGCAACCTAATTTAATGTACACCTCACAAAGCACATGTATTTTGTACAGTTTTTGTACAAATGCAATATGTCATATTTGAAAAAATATTTTTTTTTTAAATAATACTCCTGAAGATATTTACTGTCAGATGTGTGTGTGTGCTCAGCTATATATGTAGAGACAGCATGGCTATTCAGAGTACCTCAACTCCTTAAACTTATTCCATTGAAACACATGTACTTGACTGACCCCTAGATTATGAAGACCTCAATAGGCACATCAAAGAAATATCAGTATTAAAAAAATACAATGTCTGAGGAAGGTAAAACCAACATGACTGCATCTGTATGAAGTAATGACTTAATGTCCTGCACATCACTGTTGGAAGAAAATCCTGTATGCTGAGTGTGGGCATCTTCAAGTTACCATGTGCGGGAATTTCAAATCCATCAGCTATGCAGATTTTCAAATTGGACCATAAAAAACCATTGGCAGCCGCCAATATTCCTGACTATATTTTTATGTATACCCTACTGTAGTTGGAGGTTTTAAATATTTGTGATATCTGGAATTATCATGCAGCTTTCGCATATTTATTTTTGATTCATTACTAAAAAAAAAACTGTTTTTAAGTGACATAATTACCCGAACATCTATTTTATTGCATTATTTTCTAATTCAGATCAATACAATATGTATATTGGATGTATTCCTACAATCTGTAATCCAGCATATCATTTAGCTATTAACATTGGATAATACAGCATTAACAATAAAATAAATCATCAAATTACACCAAGGTAGATAATCAAATCTGGAAAAATTGGTTCCAAATCTAGTATACACTTAAAATACACTTCATGGGAGCAAACTAAGTGATTATTTAAAAAAAAGATTTGATCTGGAGACCTAAAGATATGTTTAACAAGCTTATTGTTATGTATAAATGAGAACAGAAGGCACAATAGTGACCAAAATTTAATTATGGCTTTGGTAAAAAATTTCTTCAAAGTAAAAAAATGTTTCCCCTAAAACTACAAATTTGTCTAAAAATATGACTTAGCACCCTATAAATATGCCAAAAGGACAATAAAAATCAAGGTCTTTAAAAAGTTAAGCTTTCAGAAGTACACACATGAAACATTAACTATGTTTATAGAAGTTAAAGACATTATCCCAATATTGGCACATGTTATTTTTAATATAAAAATAAATTGCTATTAAAATCTAAGTTCAGACTGCCTAGATATATTAACATATTTAAGAGCAGTTGTATATGGCAAGTCAAAAACCATGTAAATAAGAACATTCAAAT
>NW_024536458.1:0-9755 GCF_016097555.1 Gigantopelta aegis | reverse complement strand
GAAAGTAATACCCACGAAATTTAAATAAAAAGCTAAATTTAAAAAAACAGAAAAATTTTAAACCCTCGAAAATTTGACCCTAACGGTGGTTTTTAATTCCCCGAATCCTTTTTTTTAATTTTATATTCATTTAATTAGTTCTTTCCCTACAAATTTGTTTGTTGTAATATGATATTAGAATTAATTATAAGGAAAGAATTTATATTTCCAAATTGTCTAGTAAGACAACCCGTACTATTTCGGCACACCTGGCTAAACCTTTTTTTTGGTTTGACTATTTATGGTTTGTAAATGAATAAATTTCTGAAGTGTAAAAAAGTAGCGGTTTTAGTAGTTAGTAGAATGAGACATGTGTTTACTTAGAGAAAAAGAAATGGGTTGACCGCCACAACGAGATATTATTTCATATGTATATATGTTGAAGGCTGTCGGGATAGTAGGAATAGTGGATTATCTGGAGGATGTTTTTTTATGAAAGAACATACCAAAATTGGCAATCAGCATTGTTCGACTCTCCTCACAGTTGTTGGTCACTATCCATTTAAAAATGATATTTGATGTGTAAGAAATAGCATATTATTTATTCTAGTATATCTTATACCTTTCTATAGATGTGTTTTCAAAAGGGATCATATTGTGTATCCTTCATAATGAGAGAGAGGGAGAGAGAGAGAGAGAGAGAGACCGAGAGAGAGAGGAGAGTGAGAGAGAGCTGATGAGAGTGAGAAACAAAACATATGCAGATCTATTGTAACATTAGTATTCTTCCTTAACCGAGACATTAACACACATAGCTTGATGTTAATTGTATTGGTCAACCTATAATCATCGTCATTTTATGTTTATTTATCATCTTCATGTGCTGGAGTATCGTTATGGTGTGCAGTGTGCTGGACTAGAGTATATGCAGCAATGCATTTAGATGACTGTGAGTAATCAATTACATTAGTTTAATTAGGTATAGCTTAAGTATGCCTATTCCAAGAATATTGAATTTCAAAATTAGCATTAGCCAATGATGTCATCACTGGTAGTTAGCTAGCTTCAGACTGTCCTCTTTGTTAGTATAATGCACTCCTTTATGAAAATGAAAACTATAAAGTGTTGAAATTGATTATTTCCTATCCATGGTAATCTGTTTTAAATACCATTGTACTATACAACTATACATATGTGACTTTATTAATACTATAGTAATGAGAGTAGAACTTCCCTTTGTTTATTAATGTACCTTCAAATGTAAAATAATTATATAATTACTGCTTCTGTTTGCTTTTTTGTAGGGATTTTTGAGGACTATTTTAAACTCTCTAGGATTGGTAAGGTGTTTGTTGTTTCTCAGCAATAGAGTATGTACAGTATACGTGTAAAATATGTGGACCATTGTTTTCATGTAAAAGTTACGTAATGTTGTATTTATTATTGTTGCTAGAAAGCTTTAAATTATAAATAATATATACCAAAAATATTATATTATATAAATAAATGTATTATAGAACAGGTGGATGGACGGATACATAGTGATCATATCATTAGAGGATGATGGACGTGTTAAAAAGGTTAAAGTAGTTACTGAAAACTAGACAAATTGATATTGTTATCATATTTATTATAATAATTATTGTGTTGTCTAAAGGAAGTATATGAGTGTCTATAGACAAACACAGGTCACATCAAGTAAAACTCACTCTAGCTAATTTTTAAGTTAATGTTACAATTGAGAATGATTGACTTAGTCTCTACATTTTTGTCAAATTTAATAGCATTTTTAATATGTCCCCCCCCCTATTTAATCATAATATTTGTACTAGTATTAGCGGGATGGGGTTGTATCCATGTACATCAATTAATCCTACATCTAACTCTACATACCCCCCCAACTCATATGCTGCAAAAGAAGCAGAGCCCCTGTTTGTTCATTATAGTGATACTACACACTACTTCTGTTGCCATAGTGAAATTCGTCATAGTTCCAGTAATGGTAACTAACCACTGAGAATGCACTAGCAGTTGGAAACTTCCAAATTAGTCTAGGACTCTACTAGTCTCATTTCTTAGTCTGAGAATTTGAAACCTGACCCACTATAATTACAACACGAACAGAAGTCTGCTGCCTGTTTGTAAAGAATTTTGTCCTCGTAGCACTGAGCTCTACTAGAGTGTATCATGATGTTTATGGTACATGTGTATGGTAGGACAATTTGTCTGACTGGCTTTGTAATTCATTATATTATACAGCTTCAATGAATAACATTTTCAATTATTTTCATTTAATTAATAAGTTTAATAACATTCATAGTCATGTTTCCAGTAATTACATGATTTAATAGTTTCTAGTTATTCCAAATTTAATGCAGTCTTGTATTAATATGATGCTATTATTCTTTCTGTCTTGCCTTTATTAATAATTTATTACATCAAACACACACCGATATATATAGCATTTGAGTTATTACTTTCCAGGGTAAAGGTACATGTTTTATAGTAAGTAGTACTTTTGTGAGTATGGGATGTAATCATTATATATGACGCCCTCATTAACAATAATATGTATTTAGTTGTTTGTTAAGGCCTCATAAACTTAGTTAGTAGACATTCTTTGCACTCCTGTTACAAATGTAGTGTAAATGGGACTCTTTGAGAAATTGTACCACAGAATAGTAGAAAATACAATAGCAGGGAACCAATGCTACCTAGTTAGTTACAGATTGCCCTAGTTACAATTAATATAAAAATTCCCTCTTAAAAGATGTATTAATCCTGTATACCACTTTAATGTGTGACTGGGTTTTAGTTAATGTATGGTATTCCATATACAGTAGGACACACTTTACTCAGTTATGGTTTATAAAAAATCTCTTTATGATTGTATTAATCTATTTACCACTTTAATGTGTTTCTAATAATGTCAATCACATTAACAGTTCTTGTAATGAGATTACAAAATTGTTAGAGACTGTGTGGAAAGAGCCAAAATGTATCACTCGACCATCGAGGCCATGAGAGTTTCTGTCATATTATTGTTTTCTTCATTGCATTTTGGAGTTGTATGGCTTTTTTATTACTTTTTGGAGGGGGGTGGAACATGTATCTGTTTCAGTCGGAGCTGAGACTGCTATAGAGTTTATACTAACAAGAGAGATGCTATGGAGGAAAAAGATCGATCAGGAAAAGGTCAGTGAAATATTTAATATACATTGTACATATGTGTATGTACAATGGTTGTTGTTATAATTTACCATGGCGGTATTAATGAGGACACCAATACTTGATGGGAAACTACCTTGACTAAAACCTTACATAAAGTATAGTCTCGTTACTAATGTTTGGTTTGTCGTCTGGTGGTGGAGTTATTATGTGTATACCATATATTAGTTAATGGTAGAGAAAATATTATGGTATCAAGTTAATAACTTATATAGGAGACAAATGTATTTCAATTTATTTTGATTAATGTTATTCCTTGTAGAAAGTTGTCAATCCTTTTATAAATCATGGTTTTAAGAAAAATTGGATATGCTCTTTCTGGACTTGATCACAGAAGGTGCAGCCGTGGTCTGACGAGTGTTACTAGTATGTAGTGATTAAAAAACAAAATGATCTTATATAAACTAATTCTTTATCTAATTAATCTCTCACAAGATCTAGATGAGTGCCATTAATTGTTTTCTTAAGAAACCAGATTAGCAGTCACTAACTTAATTTGTTCACACATTATAGTACACTGTTAAAATCTTGTATTATCTATGTTGTTCTACAAAACCTGAGGTGTGTTTGTAAAATAATTGTATTTCTTTTGAGTTTATAAAAGTATTGGTAAGGTCATTTTGAATTTTGTTAAAAAACTGGTTGGAATGCCTTTTTGAAAAACAGTAAGAACCCATTAATTACTTATTCTGAGTACATGTAGATTGTAGTGAGAGAGAAATCATACTACAGAGAATGTGGTAATATATTAACACATTTGATGACAAAGAATGTCATACAGTTAGACAGTGCTGCTATATATATGTTATAGCTGATTAGCTTTAATAATTTAATAAATCTAATTCTCTCTATATTGGTGCTTGTACATTGTAATAATGATATTTCATAAATGACTATGGAAGATCTGCTGTAGTTAAGAGAGTCGTAAGGTCTCAACATCTGTTTTATATATTGGACTGTATCATTTGGTGTTAATTGTTTACCTCTTATTAAGATGGTAATATGTTGTAGTAGTAGTCCCCACTCTCTCTAATATGATTTTGATTTTGTTATGTTTTATACTCCAAATGTATATTACCAGTTCATTTTTAGTTAACTCACTATTGAATAATGCACAAGTATCATGATGGTATAAGGTAATGATCGGTCTTCTATAGCAATAGGTTAGTCATATTATTGTCTTCAGCGGAAGATGACTTCCTTCTAAAGGATATAGTTAAGAGAAAGAGACAAGTTCTTTAATTTTGTTATTGAAATTTAGGATAAAAGGTTTATTGACAAAAGGCTTACCTATAAACATCTCCTCATGATGTTCATTACCTGTAATCATGTACTCATGAAGTCTTCAGGTATGAGATGAGATTAATGCATTATGAAAAATATCAAATTTCCAGAAATATTTATCATTTATACATTTTGTTAAAAATGTGGTAACAGTTTATGACAACTCTTTGTGAACACATGTGTTGGTATTTGATCGTGTTCTCGTGTTGTTCGTTGGCAAGTAAATACACTTCGTGTCTTTCGTGTTATGTTTGTATTAAAGTATTTGCAGTCTGTTTGTTGTTGTTCCTATTAAACATTACTAAGATTTTTGTTGTGGGAATGAAGAATACATTTAATATAACTGTTAAAATACTAGGAATACCTCTAAAAAATATTACCATTCAACTTTAATTGTCTATTTGATACGTTGTACATTTAATATTTGCGACAACATTCAGGAGATTGATTGTATTTAATAACATTTTAATTTATTTATATTATGGTCAGTGGGATGTATATATGTTACTGTTTTTAATTGTTTATTGACAAGTTCTCAATGTATGTTTGTAATAATATAGCAAAATGTTGTCACGACCACACAGTTTTTGTTAATGTAATTTTGTATTGTTAAGATTTACACAATAGATGATTGTTAGTTGTAGTTTTAATAGGCAACTATGGTCAATAATTGGAAATTCAATTAGAGGTTTTAAAAATGTTGGCTAAAAATAGAAACAATACAAATGTACTAGTCAGTCAGAGATGATATTACTTTAGGACTCTGAATTTGAATAAAAATCCAATATAAGGTCTAATACAAATAATATCTGTAAGTATAGGGTAATATAATGAATAATTATAGGTTAATAGTTTATGTTTTTCTAGGTCATTTTTTCGACATGGTACTTCTGCCGTCGGGTCATCCCACAATTGAAGATGGTATTATGAACTGGTTGCGAACTGATGGTAACTAATACTAATAACGGCTATGTGACATCAGATGTCTGATAATAATAATAATTTATTAGGATTAGTTTTTTGGGTCAATAATTAAATTTTAATTAATTTTATAATGTTACAGTCGTTTTTTATCGGATAATTAGGTTACAATTTTGTATTACGTGTACTTAGTTTGTGAATTAAAATTATAAAGAGGCAAGTCGTGGAGTTTATGAGCATTGTCAACTAGAAGGAGCAGTCTCTGCAAAGTATAAATATAAACACCTTCAGCAGTCTAGTTTCTATCTAAAACTTCAGCGTAGCTAAATTGGTTTGTGGAATAGTAGTATAATCACTGTTAATCGTTTAGTCAGAGGGAGTCGTGATTCCCAGTCGTAATATTCATTCACACACGGACTATGAATCTCTGTTGTGATATCTTGTTGTTCATAAATGCCCTCAACCCCACGTAACAAAACCAGTAGCTAGTGGTTGAAATTGCGCAAGACTTTATCATATTTCATAAAAATATTCGAGCCTCTATCTTTTAGTCCTTACGTCTACTATTATAAATACGCGAGCGCTTGATTACAATAAGTAGTAGAAAATGGCCTGGTTAGTTCACTCTTCAATTCGTCAAATTTTCTTGTTCGTGTTATTGCAGAATTAACTATTTATTTTTATTCTAGTATTTACTCAGTAGGTCTTCAATGGTTTTGGAGAGTGGTCTCTACTCCAAGAGGAGACGATAGAGGACCAGAAAGGTCTCGATTTTTTAGAGGATTCAGCTCGCTCTGTTGAATTAGTTCGGAAGGAAGGAAAAGGACGGACAACTTGGTAGTTTTGGGTTATTATTGAACAGAGAAACCACCTCCGTATTAGATCTGTAGTACCAGGTATGTACTAGAAGAGAAGAGAGAGAGAGAGAGAGAGAGGGATGTAATCACAAGTATAAGTCTCTATTTAATCCCAACACAAACACTGTAATTTATTAGGTTGGACCACTGTGTATAAGTACAACTTAGTGTGGTATGTGTTACCCTTTGATCTATGAATTTCTTGTTGTCAACTAGATTTTTTCAACTGTATTTAGTGCCCAATAACAACTTAATTTGCTTGAATAAGCGCAAGCTTGTTTACAATGTCTGGTTGAATTTAAAGGAATTATTAAACAGTTATTGTTAGATAACAGTTAACTATAGTAATGATGTAATTTATATAGACTGTACTAGTTAGTTGTGTTAATATAATCTATTAGTCAAAAGAAGTGTGTCCATTCAATCTAATTACAAACATACTATTAAGCTTGTCTAGTTCCTACGTAACACAGTTAAATTCCTTTGTCATAATTTGACATCAATTAAACTATTTCATGGAATTTATAATCTGTAAGTATGACAACATATTGTCATGCCTATTACTCAAGATAATATTATGTAACTGTCAGTTAGTGAAATACCATATTAACTATATAGATAGAATATATTGATGATCACTTGCAAAACAGTGTTACTACATGTTTTGCCAAAGGACAATTTACAAGAATTGTTGCTGTGAGCTTTCTTGTGATCTTGCACAAACAGAGGGGGGGGGGGGGGGGGGGGGGGGGGGGGGGGGGGGGGGGGGGGGGGGGGGGGGGGGGGGGGGGGGGGGGGGGGGGGGGGGGGGGGGGGGGGGGGGGGGGGGGGGGGGGGGGGGGGGGGGGGGGGGGGGGGGGGGGGGGGGGGGGGGGGGGGGGGGGGGGGGGGGGGGGGGGGGGGGGGGGGGGGGGGGGGGGGGGGGGGGGGGGGGGGGGGGGGGGGGGGGGGTGGGGGGGGGGGGGGGGGGGGGGTTGTTGGGGGGGTGGGGGGGGGGGGGGGGGGGGGGGGCTGTGAGCTTTGGGTGGGGGGGGGGGGGGGGGGGGGGGGGGGGGGGGGGGGGGGGGGGGGGGGGGGGGGGGGTCTGTGGGGGGGGGGGGGGGGGGGGGGGGTCTTGCAGTGGGGGGGGGGGGGGGGGGGGGGGGGGGGGGGGGTTTCCGGGGGGGGGGGGGGGGGGTAAACAAGAGGGGGGGGGGGGGGGGGGGGGGGGGGGGGGGGGGGGGGGGGGGGGGGGGGGGGGGGTCGGGGGGGGGGGGGGGGGGGGGGGGGGGGGGGGGGGGGGGGGGGGGGGGGGGGGGGGGGGGGGGGGGTGGGGGGGGGGGGGGGGGGGGGGGGGGGGGGGGGGGGGGGGGGGGGGGGGGGGGTGGGGGGGGGGGGGGGGGGGGTGTGGCTGTGGGGGTGGGGGGGGGGGGGGGGGGGGGGGGGGGGGGGGGGGGGGGGGGGGGCTCATTGTGCTGGCGTGTGGTCAAATATGTTTTAGAGGCCATTGAATGGTCTCTACTTGAATTACAAGCAATTAACTATTTGTGGATGCGTCAAGTGTTTTTGCCATAGCGATTATATCATTGTCATGCCTACTCACTTGATAAATGACATTATGTGTTGTACTTGTATTGTTTACTGGTTATACTGTGTTAATGATATTTAGTTCTGTTTAAGGCAAGCCACCAATCTGATTGTCCCTTTGTTTTAATAGGATATTTGCATGGAATAATTCAATTCCCTTAAATATATCAGCTTCGTTGATCCAAGTTAATTATCATAACAACATTAGTTGTCTGTATATGAGATGAGAGAGAGAGAGAGAAAGAGTATGATTGTATCTATCATTAAGCAAGTCCTCTATTTTTTACAGGTGGCCCGCTGTTCGTGTTGATGGTCTCAAAATTGAGGCGGACATTATTTGGCAGTAATGGTCAAGACATTACCAAATTAAGTCATAAACAAGTCACTGCTTTGATACAGACACAACTGAACTGAGAGTTTGGGTTCTTTTATGTGAATAGAGAATACTTGAGCGTGCCTGACAGTTCTTTCTCTTCAGTCCTCAGAAAGGTAGCTAACATATACGCAGAGTACTCCTATTATTAAACACAGACTTAGGTGATTCACCAATCAAAAAAAGCACAAACTGCTTTTAATTGTCTTAACAACAGCTTGGGCTCCCAGTGAGACCTTTCAACGGCCAGTGCTATGATTCCTGTTCCCAGTACGGAAGCCTCCCAAAAGTGGGTGGATTCTCTCCACTTGGACGAAAGGTCATGACCCAAAATGAAGCGCCCTAGGGTGACATTTGTTGCCTCCCTCAAAAACATATACGGTACAAGACTGTCTACTGTGGAATTATGTGGTCCAGTCAAGATTCCTGAAACGAGGGAGCATCGAGGAGTGAGTTTCTCGGTATACAAGGAATGTGCTCGTCAATTGCTTAGCAAACGCAAAAACAGTAAGACTTTATTAAAGTACAATTGAAGTTATCTCAAAGATCTTGAAAATTACAAATACAGTGGAGTCGTTTTGGCTAAAAATCTACGCCAGGAACTTATTATTGTGGACATGTTCTAGTGATGAGCATTATTTTGCTCATAGTCACACGTAGATCTTCCTGAGATTGTTGGTCAGGCACCAAGCTGATTTGTGTCATGTCTTCAAGTTGATGTCCGATTAGCAATTATCAAAACATATTGCATCAATCGTGCCAAATCTGAACGTTGTGAAAATGCGTTCGGGATGAAACCTTCTTCTCCAATTCATGTCGATATTATTGACGCTAGCCAGATATTTTTAAAGTGAAAACATATAACCCTACAGCTAGTCTTAAACGTGGGGTTGAAGCTACAGATGGAGTTGATGACGGTGTAGGTGTAATTAGAGGAATACACACCTTACAAATCTCTGGAAGTGGAGGAAGTACTGAATCTTTAGGATCAGTCCTCTTCAAGCCTCTCCTTGATTGAGAAGAAAGAAGGAGCAATGGGGTGATCTACGTGTCAAGGAAGCACTTCCACACAACAGACAAAGAAGTGTCCATTCCATCAATCCCCAAATTGAGTACACAATTTCTCCCATTGCTACAACAGTAGTGCAGGTATATATCGTCCCAAGGCTAACAATGAAAGTAGTTCATATTAGAGTAGGTTAGCCGATGGTAGATTCTAGTAATTAATCTACTCGTAGTCGAACCCTTACCAACATTACGAGGTCATCACCCACCAGAAGGGGACAAAGCTAAGCGAGGATTGAATAGTAGTCTCGCGGAGTATGGTCCTCAGAATCACAGCGGGTAATCGGTCTGGTTCTCAATTTCAACTCCCAAGAACACATCTGTGCTATGGACGCGGTTCATAAATCCTTTCTCATCGTCCAGCACTGCGCTCGGTCGACAACAGTCACAACCAACTGTACTGTGCTTTATCCCGTTCACAAGGCTCTGGCCCATCAATGAGACGCCAAGTAAAGTTTAAATATTGCGCAATAGTTGTACAG
>NW_024536457.1:0-9312 GCF_016097555.1 Gigantopelta aegis | reverse complement strand
GGCCAAATAAAAGATCCCTGCTGCCTGTCGTAAAAAACCAGTAGCCTATGTGGCGACAGCGGGTTTCCTCTGAAAAACAGTGTCAGGAATGACTATATGTTTGACGTCTAAGAGCCGAGGATAAGATAGAAAAAACACAATAATGTGCTCTAGGTGGCGTTGTTAAATAAAAACAAACCCTTTGTTCTTTCTTGTTCTCAACCTTTGCTCAAAAACAACAGGAGGGACCTGGTTTCTTTTAAGTTTATTCAACCCATGGCAAATTTTAGACGACATACAAGATTGCTAAACGTTCCTTGTTAAGTATATATACGTTGCAGTAACAACAACAATTATAAAACGGAAAATAACAAGGATGTTGAAAAAACGAGTCCTTAGACGTTTCTTGCATGCACTCTCCATTTGACATCAGTCCATCTTGCTAATAACAGGATGTAGGTCTTTTAAGACGTGTCTTGCAGACTGTTATCAATCCCACTGATAGATATCTTTCAATTATAGTTAAATTCTTCACCAACCAATTATAAAACCAAAACTATCACAAAATCAGAAAGTGGGGAGGTTAAACTGAACCATTTAACATGCTTCATGTGTGACAGCTCCAAACACCTCAACTGTCACCAAAGACCGATGATAAATATCTTCCACTCTTGATTCCACACGTCAACATAAAAAAAAAGGTAAAAACATCAGTCAACAAATAACATGACAGTTTCAAGGAAAACACACAATGATAAAAACAAACTATCAAACAATAAGTAAGAAATTTTAAGCAAAACACTCAATTACAAAGCAAACTATCAAACAATAACAATGAAATTTTCAAGCAAAAACACACACAATTTTATAAAATAAAACTATCAAGAATGCTGTAACACTGGACGATGGCCGGACTGACGGACGGTGATGGACGGAGGGAGGGCAGGGAGGGAGGGAGTAGTACACGGAGGGAGGGAGGGACAAGTAATTATCTTTTTCCCGGCAACAATTCGAACTGAATGCATGAGTTGAAAAAATGGCTGTGCAAAGGACAAACTTTATTCAATATACCACTTAGCTTCATCTGTTGCAAAGGATGTTGATGAAATCTATTCAACTCTCGTAACCATGCCTTCAGCTGTCACCAGCCCGATGATAAGTATCTTCCATCTCTTGATTCCACACGTCAACCTAAAAGACAACAATTTTGTAGAAAACATTCCTCAAAAATAAGAATATACTCAACAACGAAAGTTTAGCTAATGTTAAAAGAAATGGCATACCCATTTATAAATGAACCTATTTTTATGAATTAGTATTCACATCTGAGATGTTTTACCCATTTACAAACAACATAAACTCATCAACCTTTGCGGCTGGTAGGTACTGGGTTCGGATGCCAGTCGAGGCATGGGGGATTTTTAATCCAGATACCGACTCCAAAACCCTGGAGTGAGTGCCCCGCAAGGCTCAGTGGGTAGTTAGTTGTATAGCCACTTTGCACCGACCAGCGATCCATGACCTGGTTCAACAAAGGCCATGGTTTGTGCTATCCTGCCTGTGGGAAGCGCAAATAAAAGATCCCTTGCTGCCTGTCGTAAAACAGTAGCCTTATGTGGCGACAGCGGGTTTTCCTCTGAAAAACAGTGTCAGAATGACCATATTGTTTTGACGTCCAAGAGCCGATGATAAGATAGAAAGACCCAATCAATGTGCTCTAGGTGGCGTTGTTAATAAAACAACTCTTTTGTTCTATCTTTTTTTCATTCAACCTTTGCCTCAACACAACAGGAGGACCTGGTTTTCTTTTAGTTTATTCAAACCATGGCAAATTTAGACGTCATTACACAGATATTTGCTAACAAATTCCTTGTTGAGTAATATTCCGTTTGCAGTAAACACACACAATTATAAAACGAACTAACAAGGGATTTTGAAAAAAAACGATTACTTAGACGATTTCATTCCTCATGCAACTTCATTTGACATCAGTCATCTTGCTAATAACTGAGATGTATGTCTTTTAGCTGTGTCTTCATCTGTTATCAATCCATTGATAGATATCTTTCCAAATTATAATTCAATTCTTCACCAAAACAAATTATAAACCAAACTATCCAAATCACAGAAGGGAGGTAACTTACCATTCAAATGCTTCATTTGATGACAGCTACACCTTCAACTGTCACCAGCCCGATGATAAATATCTTCCATCTCTTGATTTTTCCACACGTCAACTAAAAAAAAAAAGGTAGAAAAATAGCATCAGTCAACCAATAACATTGACATTGTCAAGCACAACACCACACAATTATAAAACAAACTATCAAAAAAATAACTAAGAAATTTTAAAGCAAACACTCAATTACAAAGCAAACTATCAATACAATAACAATGAAATTTTGCAGCAAAACAACACATTATAAAAAATAACTATCAAAGAATGCTGTAAAACGAATGGGACGGACTGCCGGACGGATGGATCGGAGGGAGGGAGGGAGGGAGGGAGTAACGGAGGGAGGGAGGGACAAGTATTTATCTTTTCCGGCGGAACAATTTCGAACTGAATGCATGAGGAAAAAATGGCTGTCAAAGGACAAACTTTATTCAATATCACTTATCTTCATCTGTTGCACGGATGTGATGAAAATCTTCCAACTCTCGTAACCATGCTTCAGCTGTCACCAGCCCGATGATAGTCTCTTCCATCTCTGATTCCACACGTCAACTAAAAAAGACAACAATTTTGTAGAAAACATTCCTCAACAATAATAATATACTCAACAACGAAAGTTTTTAGCTATATGTTAAAAGAAATGGCATGTCCATTTATAAATGACACCTATTTTATGAATTAGTATTCCACATCTGAGATTGTTTACCATTTACAAAACAACAATAAACTCATCAACCTTTGCGGCTGGTAGGTACTGGGTGTTCGGATGCCAGTCGAGGCATGGGATTTTTAATCCAGATACCGACTCCAAACCCTGAGTGAGTGCCCCCGCCAAGGCTCAGTGGGTAGTTGTAAGCCACTTGGCACCGACCAGCGATCCATGACTGGTTCAAACAAAGGCCATTGGTGTTGGTGCTATCCTGCCTGTGGGAAGCGCAAAATAAAAGATCCCTTGCTGCCTGTCGTAAAACACAGTAGCCTATGTGGCGACGACAGCGGAGTTTCCTCTGAAAAACAGTGTCAGAATGACTATATTTGACGTCCAAGAGCCGATGATAAGATAGAAAAAACAATCAATGTGGCTCTAGGTGGCGTTGTTAAATAAAACAAACTTTTTGTTCTTTCTCGTTTTTTCATCAACCTTTGCCCTCAACACAACATGAGGGACCCTGGTTTGTCTTTTAAGTTTATTCAACCATGTTTGCAAATTTAGACGTCATACCAGATATTTGCTAAAACATTCCTTGTTGAGTATAATATCGTTTGTGCAGTAACACACACAAAAGTATAAAACGAACTAACAAGGATGTTGAAAAAAAAAACGAGTATACTTAGACATTTTTTTCATTGCATGCAACTTCATTGGACATCAGTCATCTTGCTAATAACTGAGATGTATGTCTTTTAGCTGTGTCTTCAGCCGTGTTATCAATCCACTGATAGATATCTTTCAATTATAATTCAATTCTTCACCAAAACCAATTATAAAACCAAACTGATCCAAAATCAAGAAGGGAGGTAACTTACCATTAAAATGCTTTCACTTGTGACAGCTACACCTTCAACTGTCACCAGGCCCGATGATAAAATATCTTCCATCTCTTGATTCACACACGTCAACTAAAAAAATAAAAGGTAGAAAACATCAGTCACCAATAACATGGACATTTTCAAGCAAAACACACAATTATAAAAACAAACTATCAAACAATACTAAGAAATTTTAAAGCAAAACACTCAAGTACAAAGCAACACTATCAAACAATAACACATGAAAAAAAAAATTTCAAGCAAAACACACAATTATAAAAATAACTATCAAGATTGCTGTAAAAACGATGGACTGACGGAAACTGACGGACGGATGGACGGAGGGAGGGAGGGAGGGAGGGAGTAACGGAGGGAGGGAGGGACAAGTTATTTATCTTGTGTCCACGGCGGAACATTTTCGAACTGAAT
Source organism: Gigantopelta aegis (assembly GCF_016097555.1). Lineage (NCBI taxonomy): Eukaryota > Metazoa > Mollusca > Gastropoda > Neomphalida > Peltospiridae > Gigantopelta > Gigantopelta aegis. The sequence goes on along the minus strand of NW_024536457.1, from coordinate 5,198 downwards.
GCATGAGGGAAAAAATGGCTGTCACAGGACAAAACTTTATTCATATCAACTTATCTTCATCTGTTGGCAAGGAGATTTTTGTTTTATCCGAAATCTCTTCCAACTCTCGTAACCATGCTTCAGCTGTCACCAGCCCCGATGAGAAAGTATCTTCCATCTCTTGATTCCACACGTCAACTAAAAGACAAACAAATTTGTAGAAAACATTCCTCAAATAATAGTAATATAATATATCAAACAGACGAAAGTTTAAGCTAATGTTAAATAGGAAATGGCATACAACGATTATAAATGTAGACCTATTTTTATGATTGTATATTCACATCTGAGATGTTTACCCATTTACACACAACATATAAACTCATCAACCTTTGCCGCTGGTAGGGGTTAATGGTTCGGATGGGCCAGTCGAGGCATGGATAATAATTATTTAAATCAGCCAGATACCGACTCCAAACCCTGAGTGAGTGCTCCCCGCAAGGGCTCAGTGGGTAGGTTGTAAGCCAACTTGCACCGACCCGTGGATCAGCGATCCACACGGACTGGTTCAACAAAGGCCCTGGTTTGTGATAACTATCCTGCCTGTGGGAAGGCGCAATAAAAAAGATCCCTTGCTGCCTTGTTCGTAAAACAGTATAGCCTATGTGGGCGACAGCGGGTTGCATCCTCCGTGAAAAACAGTGTCAGAAATACGGTGAACTATAAAAATGTTTGAATGTCTGTAAGAGCCGATGATAAGATAAGAAAAAAACAATCAATGTGCTCTAGGTGGCGTTGTTAAATAAAACACAACTTTTGTTCTTTCTTTTCTTTCATCAACCTTTGCACATCAACACAATCATATGAGGGACCTGGTTTTCCTTTTAAGTTTATTCAACCATGGCCAAATTTAGACGGGTCAGACACAGATATTTGCTAAAACATTCATCTTGTTGAGTATATATACGTTTGCAGTAACAACCACAATTATAAAACGAAAACTAACAAAGGATGTTGAAAAAAACGATTACTTAGACATTTTCATTCCCTGCCAACTTAATTTGACATCAGTCTCCTTGCTAATAACGTTACTGAGATGTATGTCTTTTAGGCTGTGTCTTCAGCTGTTATCAATCCATTGATAGATATCTTTCAATTATAATTCAAATTCTTCACCAAAACAATTATAAACCCAAAAACTAGCCAAATCAAGAAGGGAGGTAACTTACCATTAAAATGCTTCACTTGTGACAGCTACAACCTTCAACTGTCACCAGCCCGATGATAATATCTTCCATCTCTGAGATTCCACACGTCAAAGCTAAAAAAAAAAGGTAGAAAACATCCAGTCAAACAACATAACATTGACATTGTCAAGCAAAACACACAATTATAAAACAAACTATCAAAGACCTAACTAAGAAATTTTAAAGCAAAAACACTCAATTACAAAGCAAAACTATCAAAACAATAACAATGAAAATTTCAAGCAAAACACCACCAATTATAAAAATAAATATCAAGAATGCTGTTTAAAACGATGGACGGACTGCCGGACGGATGGACGGAGGGAGGGAGGGAGGAGCGGAAGTAACGGAGGGAGGGAAGGGACAAGTATTTATCTTTTCCTGGCGGAACAATTCGAACTGAGATGCATCATGAGGAAAAAAAAAGCTTATCAAAGGACAACTTTATTTCAATATGACTATATGCTTCATCTGTTGCAAGGATGTTTATGAAACTCTTTCCAAACTCTCGTACCATGCTTCGGCTGTCACCGGGGTGCCAAGCCCGATGATAAGTATTCTTCCATCTCTTGATTCCCAACACGTCAACTAAAGACAACAATTTTCGAGAAAACATATCCTCAAAAATAATAATATACTCAACAACGGAAAGTTTAGCTAATGTTTTTAAACGAAATGGCATACCATTTATAAATGAACCTATTTTATGAATTAGTATCATATCTGAGATGTTTCCCATTTACAAACAACATAAACTCATCAACCCTTTGGCGGCTGGTAGGTACTGGGTTTCGGATTTGCCAGTCGAGGCATGGGATTTTTTTTAAATCCAGATACCGACTCCAAACCCTGATAGTGAGTGCATCCCCGCAAGGATCAAGTGGGGTAGTTGTAAGCCACTTTGCACCGACCACGCGATCCATGACTGCTTTCACAAAGGCCATGGTTTGTGCTATCACTGCCTGGTGGGAAGACGCAAATAAAAGATCCCTTGGCTGCCTGTCGTAAACAGTAGCCTACTGTGGCGACAGCGGGTTTCCCTCTGAAAAACAGTGTCAGAATGACCATTATGTTGGGACTGTGTCTAAGAGCCGATGATAAGATAGAAAACAACAATCAATGTGCTCTAGGTGGCGTTGTTAAAGTAAAAAAACTTTTGTTTCTTCTCTTTTTTTTCATCAACCTTTGCCTCAACACACATGAGGAACCTGGTTTTCTTTTAAAGTTTATTCAACCTATGGCACAATTTAGAAGTCATAAACAGATTATTTGTCGAACAATTCTTGTTGAGTATATATACGCTTTGCAGTAAAACACACCAATTATTTAAAATAGAATAAACAAGGATGTTGGAAAAAAAACGATTACTTAGACATGTCATTGCATGCAAAAACTTCATTTTGACAATCAGTTCTCGTGAAGAATGACTTGAGAATATATGTCTTTTAGCTGGTCTGCAGTTGTTATCAATCCAATGATAGATATTTCTTTCAATTATACTGTTCCCCAATTCTTCACACAAAACATTTATAAACCAAATACGATCCAAAATCAAAGAATGGACGTAACTTACCCATTCAAATGCCTTCACGTGTGACAGCTATACACCTTCAAACTGTCACCAGCCCATGATGAAACATCTTCCATTCTCTTGATTCACACACGTCAACTAAAAAAAAAAATGGTAGAAAACATCATGTCAACAATAATATTGACCATTGTCAAGCAATAAACACACAATTATGTAACCCAAACAAAGCTATCAAACAATAAGTTAAGATAAATTTTTAAGTCATCATACATCAAATACAAAAGCAATACTACAATAAACCATCACAAATTACATTTTTCAAGCCAAACACCCAATTATTAAAATAAACTATCCAAGGAATGCTGTGTTTTGTAAAACGATGGACGGACTGAAGGACGGATGGCACGGAGGGAGGTGAGGGAGGGATGGGAGTAACGTGAGGGAGGGCAGGGACAAAGTATTTATCTTTTCCCTTGGAAAAAACAATTCGAAACGGAAGGCATGAGGAAAAAAATGCGTGTCAAAGTGACAAACTTTATATCAATATCACTTAGCTTCATCTGTTGCAAGGAGGTTGATGAAATATTCCAACCCTCGTTAACCATGCTCGGCTGTAGAGCCAAGCCCGATGATAAGTATCTTCCATCGCGTGATTCACACATGTCAACTATAAAGACAAGACATTTTGTATGAAAACATTTTCCCTCAAATAAATAATATAATCAACAACGGAAAAGTTTAGCTAATGTTAAACGAAATGCATTAACCATTAATAAATGAACCTATTTTTCATGGATATAGTAACATAATCTGACGATTGTTACAATTTACAAAACAACATAAACTTTTTCATAAACCTTTGCGGCTGGTCGGTACTGGGTCGGGGATGCCAGTCGTATGGCATGGAATTTTAATCAAGATACTCGACTTCCAAACCCTGAGTGTGAGTGCCCCGCAAAGGACTTCAGTGGGTAGTTGTAAGCCACTTGCACAGACCAAGACGATCCATGACTGGCAATACCAAGGCCATGTGTTTGTGTCTATCCTGCCTGTGGGGAAAAGCGCGGGCAAATAAAAGATCCCTGGCTGCCTGGCTGTAAAACAGTAGCCTATGTGTGCGAGCGACAGCGTGTGTTACCTCTGAAAACAACAGTGTAAGAAGTGCCAATTGTTTGATCCGTCCATACGAGCCGATTGATGGAAGATAAATAAGAACAAATCAATGTGCTCTAGTGGGCGTTGTTAAATAAAACAAACTTTTTGTTCTTCTCTGTTTTTTTCATCAACGTTTGATCTAAACACAGTAAACATGAGCGACCTGGTTTTCTTTGAGTTTATTAAACCATGGCAAATTTAGACGTGCATAACAGATATTTGCTAATACATTGCCTTGTTGAGTATATATACGTTGGCAGTAAAACACACAATTATAAAACGAACTAACAAGGATGTTGAAAAAACGATTTACCTTGGAGACCTTGCATTGTCATTGCAACTCTTTGACATCAGTCATCCTGCTATATAACTGGATGTCGGTCTTTTGCTGTGTCTTCTTCAGCTGTTATCAATCCCTGGATAGATATCTTTCAATTATAACTTCCATATTCGTCACCAAAACCATATAAACCAACTAATCCCAATAATCAAGAAATGGACGGAACTTTTTTTTGTAAAAAAAAAATCCCCCCCCTTTCAAATGCTTCACTTGTGGATAAGTACACCTTCAACTGTCAACCAGTCCCGAGTGATACAATATAGTCCCTCTCGTGATCCACACGTCAACTAAAAAAAAAAAAAAAGGTAGAAAACAGCAGTCCAACACTAAACATTGACATTTTTCAAAGCAATAAAACACACAATTATGAAAACAAACTATCGACATCAATAAGTAGTAGAAATTTTTAAGGCAAAAAACACTCAATTACAAAGCACAATACTATCATAACAATAACAATGAATATTTTTCAAGCACAAACACAATCCCATTATAAAAATAACTATCAAGGATGCGTTAAAACGAGGGCACGGACTGACGGGACGACATGGACGGAGGGGGTAGATGGGAGGGAGCGGGAGGGAGGAGTAACGGAGGGAGGGAGGGAAGGGACAAGTATTTTGAGCTTTGCCGGTCGGAAAACAATTCGGTAACTTGAATGCCTATGAGGAAAAAAAAATGGTGATGTCAGAAGGACAACTTATTCAATAGCTCTTTCGTCTTTCGTCTGTTGCAAGGATGTTGATGAAAATTCCAACTCTCGTAACCATGCTTCGCTGTCACCAGCCCGATGATAAGTATCTTCCATCTCTTGATTCCACACTTCAACTAAAAGACAACAATTTTGTAGAAACATTCCTCAAAATAATATATACTCAACAACGAAAGTTTAGCTAATGTTAAAAGAAATGGCATCCATTTATAAATAACCTATTTTTATGAATTT
>NW_024536456.1:0-7678 GCF_016097555.1 Gigantopelta aegis | reverse complement strand
GGCACTTCAGTGCTCCCGATTATTCCTCATTATCAATATCAAAATCAATATCTAAAGCTACACATAACCAAATATATATTTTAATAATTAAATGGCCTGTCTTTGTGAGCTGTTGTGCATATGTTTGTAACAATGCATTTATTTTCCACGCTTACACACGAACTATAAAATATTCATCAGAATCAACGTCAAAGCACGCTGTAGTTGTATGGAAAGTAATGGTCTAATTATATAAAAAGCCACATAAAAAAAATAATAATCAGTGAAAAATTGTAAAACGCACAAACAAAAAGAAGCGAACGACGTCAAACAAGTGGTGGGGTAGGACTTAGCTCAGTCGGTTGACCGCTCGCTTGAGATGCTTGCGTTGCAGGATCGAATCACCTCAATGGATCCGTTCAACTGATTGAGGTTTTTTTTCTTGTTCCAACCAGTGCACAACAAATGGTCAAAGGCCGAGGTATGTGCTTTCCTGTCTGTAGGAAAGTGCATATAAAAGATCCCTTGTTGCATTAAGAAAATGTAGCGGAATTCCTCTATTGACTACGAGTCAGAGTTACCAAATGTTTGACATCCAATAGCCGAATATTAATATATCAATGTGTTCAAGTTGTGTCGTTAAACAAAACACACTTTTTTTCAGACAAGTGGTATGCTTTTAATTTCGATTCATTGCAGGCATTAGTTGTCCTTGGTCGTGCTCATAGCCACAATCTTGCGGTTTCAGGGTTGAGATGGCTCTGCAAGGCATGCATGGTGGTGTGGGCATTATAGAACGCACGCTGGATATGAGGCAGAATACCATAACTGGTCGGGGGCAGGTTGTCGAGAGAGCTGCCTTTACTGAAATCTAAAACCTACATGGAGGTCATACATTTGTGGTATCTCAGCACCTTCACCAAATAATGAGAGCTGGATATCTTTTCTTGTTATCTGGTAGAGTACAATGGAGTTTTGCCGAGATTCAGAAGTATTTCCACGACGATGACGACCGATTAGTTTCTCCAGAAGACAGAAGACGTTTGTTGTTGTTTGAACGCCAGAAAATACGTTTTGGTAGAGGTGTTCCTAGTTCGATGGGACTGTGTTCAGTCGGTACAGTATTGGTGCGCTTCCTTCTCTCATTGTCCTTTACTGACGGGTCATCCAATTACATGTCGAACACATAGTCACATCGACCAAACTGACGATAAACGTCAGAAAATGACATGAAAACTCAGAGGAAATCCTGACAGTTGAAAAGGCCAGTAAAACGAACCTTAGGAACAATGGCCATGATGTCTATAACAAATGACAAGTTTCTCTGATGTGTATATTCATAGTCCTCAGTCTTGAGATGAGTCTCTAATGATACAGTCGCATATCCACCGATTTGTGATAAGGCGCCCGTACGGGCCCAAATTTCTGGGAAAATTAGCAAAATCCCATTGCGGCCGCATCGGAAGATTTTAGCATGTGGTTAAAAGTTCCCAAAATTTGTATTGGCCGTAAACCCGTAGAAATGTTATATACAGCATCGCACGGGCCCAGCATGGCCCACGTAACATTCGTATGGATGGCACTGAATTTCAGGCCCCTCAAATCATACGGCACCCGTACGATTTCCAAGATCAATGTACGCGTATCTTACGATGTCCATGCAAGTCCCTCACGAGCCGCGTACGATGTGTAAAAATCGGGTATCTCATGGCTCCTGTTCGACTGCCGTCTGTCCGACTGCTTACCCACAGGCGCCTCGCGATTGCAGTTGAGAAAACTTCAAAAGGCACCACGCGGGCCCCGCTGAATATGTGACTGCTACACATGGATGCCGCCGTAGGTAGAAAAATGTGTACGGGGCCCGGTGGATATGCGTAGTGGAATTTTCTCTGGGTTGGTCATAATCACGTTGTTGAATCTCAAAATGAAAACTACCAAAACCAAGCCACAGCAAACAATCACGAAGATAGCGAAGGAAGTGAATATTGTGGAGAAAATTATTGAAATCCCCCGTGATCGTGGCCTCACAACAAAGGACCTTTTGAAATATGAGGTCACACCGTTTCCTCTCCTGTTCAGTGACAACGATATGATGACCAGCCCACCTCTACCAAAACAGGAGGAAATGTTCTGGCCTTCAAACAACCAGAACATTCTTCTGGAGAAACTAATCTATTGTCATTTTCGTTGAAATACTTCTGAATCTCGGCAATATGCCAGTTTACTCGACCAGGTAACAAGAAAAGATAAGAGCTGGAAGTGTGTTATGGTTTACAAAGACAAAGAAAAAGATCTGACCCACCTTAATTGTCGCCCTGCTCAACCACATCCTCGTATTTCTGCAACACGACCTTGACGAACTGTCGGTACGAACTGGGTGGGAGATTCCATTCGGTAGGTGTGTGTCCCTTCATACTCTGTTCGACCTCCTGGGTCGTCTGCACTGTACAGTATTCCCAGCTTTGTACAGCCTTACAGGGTGTGACATCACCAGCAAAGTTGGTATGAAGAAGGCAGCTTTGAAAGCAGAACTGGAGAAGTTTCTCAAAAACATTGGGAGATATTCAACCCTCTCTACAGCCATGATTCGCAATGCTGAGCATTATTTGGTGAAGGTGCTGAGATGCCACAAATGTTGTACCACAAATGTCTGTGACCTCCATGCAAGTTTTAGATTTCAGTAAAGGCAGCTCTCTCAACAACCTGCCCCCGACCAGTCATGGTATTCTGCCTCATATCCAGTGCGCGTTATATAATGCCCACACCACCATGCATGCCTTGCAGAGCCATCTCGAACCTGAAACTGTCGAATCACTGATACCACAAGATTGTGGCTATGAGCACGACCAAGGTCAACTAATGCCTGCAACATCGTAGAAAACCCTCGAGGTTAATTGGTCAGTCATATGTTCATGTCATAAGTGTATCAGGTCAATTTGCCCTTGCAGGATGGCTGAGGTCAAATGTTGCAAATTCTGTCGGTATAAGAAAACATCACTCAATTCATGTAAACAATGTAATTGCCTGATATAATTAGCTTGAGTGCTGCTGTATGTTGGCATGATTGAAACGTTTGCACTTATAATGAAGTAATCTTTAAATAGTAGTATGTAGGACAGTTATCAATGCTAAATAATGATAATTCATGAACGGTTCAGTTGTACTATATTAAACACAATGTATAGGCCTGATGTTTTTAATGAACATCATTCTTTATTAATGTGGACTTTTTGATTGGATGGGTTTTTTAAATTATTATCTGGGATAAGGTTGGGAAGAGGAGGGGTGGAGAATGTGTGTATTTGAATCTCTTTTTTAAGTGTCACTTGAAGTGTTCTTCTATATGTGAAGTTATGTCTCATTCAGTATTCTCCGGCAATATTGAACCCCATCTTGGAATTATGTCAATTAGGTCAACTCCAAAAAATCACAGTAATGGTGCCAATCAATTATTTGGGGTTAAAAAAATATTTATATACACAAAGCTTAAGTTCTTATGACACTTACTTTAGGATATATGGTCATTTGACAAAATGCCCTAACAGTGTTTATTTTAGGGGGTAGGCCCCATGGGTATCACCCAACAACCCGAGATACCAAATGGAAAACTGTATTGCTCTGAGCACTTAATGAAGAAACTTTTGGCCAATTTGTGGAACTCTGCTTACAGGATTGGTTGACTGAGAAGCAATTAGACTTTGAGCTACTTTCAAATCGAAAGTGATTTCCGAGTAAAAATATGTAAAATAAGGTCATTTTGTACCCCAAACCTAGGTTTATGACCATTAATAATGCTAAAATATAGTTATTTATTGCATAAAGTCCAATATCGTCATTTTAGCCTTTTGGCGGCCAACCAAAACTCATAAATGTGCTCTACTGAGACGGTGTTAACTTCTCTATCAAAAGCTCGGTGCACCTCCAACTTTGACCCAGCCAGAAGTTATTTGGTTTAGTACTACCTATAATGGTCACAACTTTAGTATAAAATCGGTTCGCTACGTCACGCGATTTTATACTGTTTGTGACTTTTATACATCGATAAATTCACAACAGATGACAAACAATTCACATATACATATTTATTATATACATAGCAATGAAATATATAGATCTATGGAAAACATAAAAGTCATATCCGGTGAAAAGTCATATTTTCACTGTATTTTAGCTACAGTGAAAATGTAGAAATCGGTTTGTATTTTTTTTAATTTTTTTTTTGTAAAATCTCATTGCCAACAATGTTAACATTTTCAAATAAAACTGCGCGTACGTTTCTTATTGGAATGGAAATATTCCATACTTTATTCTAATACTATATTTACAGTGTCTGAACGTAAGTGAACGCGTTTTATTAGCTGCGGTTTACTGAAACCCACAAAGAAGTACCTGGCGTACAGTTATTCATTTACAACACCGGCTATCGGTAGATAGGCTGAATTGTATTGGGTTCGCACCCCGGTACTGGCTCATACCAAGAGCGAGTTTAAGGACTGAATTTTTGACATTCATAAAAATCATACATTGCAGTATAGATATTCATAACTGGCTTCAATTTACTAACCTTTTCTACAGGAGGAAGGGTGGCAATCATTTTCTAAAAACAAATTTGTTATTCTTAAAGGCATACTGCCAGGGATCTAAAGACCTTATTTCTCTAAAAATGGATGATAATAATAAAACAAAATTTACATTAATTGTTGGATGCCAAATCCAGTTATTGCATCACCTTAACTGAACCATGAAGGAGTGAAATCCATGTCATCTCTCTCGGTAATTTTAGTTTTTGAATTATGGACCATTGCCATAATTCAATTTTAGTTTTTGAATTATGGACCATTGCCATAATTCAGTTATTTTTACAAAATAACATTAACACATGGAGTATAGTGGTTATGAAGATGGTTGAATAAAGTACATCTAGGGCCAAATCAAATTATTTTTGTTCAGCTAATACTTTGTTAGACCATAAAATAATCAGTGGTCTGTGACAATATGCCTTTAAATCTGGATTTTTAAAAAAGAAAACGTATGTTCATGGCCGTAGGTACCAAGACACTATTTCAATGACATCGAAAATGAATTCTATTTTATACTGCAATGTCGCCGATATAATGATCCAAGAGAAAACCTTAGACGACTTAGTGTTTTTAAGCTAATCCAATTACTAACTACTGAACATATTAAATAGCTCAATAACCTTGGGAAATATTTAATTTAAGAAATAAGTATAATTTAAGAAATAACCTGATTTAATCTAGGGTTGTTTTTTCTTTTTTTTTCTTTTTAATAATGTATTAGCTAGCATATCCAGTGTAATCAAAGTATGTGATATTTTTCGGATCATATACCTTCACAGTTTGCTAACTTTGCAAATTAGATGTCAATTAATCGATGTCACTGCACTACGTTCAGTGACATTTAAACAAATATTCTACGGTGACACTCCATAATAGTTCAGTTGCTAGCTGATTGATGGGGACAGAGTTGATAAAAGCATCAACGTTTCCCCTGCTGTGTCTGTAGGTCCTATGATTAGATTTTGTCCTATAAGCCAATCTGTCGGTGCTTTGGAAACAAAGTATATATTGATGTCAAGATGGCCGTCATTTACTAAACAGGTTTGTTTTTGAGACCAGACTTGGTGCTTATACAACTTTCAGAGTCTAGAATCGAGACTAATAGAAGAAGAAGAAGTGTGTTTTATTTAACGACGCCACTAGAGCACATTGATTTTTTTATCTTATCATCGGCTATTGGACGTCAAACATATGGTCATTCTGACACTGTTTTTTAGAGGAAACCCGCTGTCGCCACATAGGCTACTCTTTTACGACAGGCAGCACGGGATCTTTTATTTGCGCTTCCCACAGGCAGGATAGCACAAACCATGGAATTTGTTGAACCAGTTATGGATCACTGGTCGGTGCAAGTGGTTTACACCTACCCACTGAGCCTTGCGGAGCACTCACTCAGGGTTTGGAGTCGGTATCTGGATTAAAAATCACATGTCTCGACTGGGATCCGAACCCAGTACCTACCAGCCTGTAGACCGATGGCCTAACCACGACGCCATCGAGGCCGGTCGAGAGACCCTAATAGAGTCTGACACTCTAATGTCATGACGACGCCAAACAACTTGTATGCATATGACGTCATTAGAGATTGAGTCTGGACTCTAAACGTTTTATAAGCACGGGCCCAGTTATCTAAGTAGCTGTTTTGGAAAAGTCACTGCAAAAGCCAAAAGATAAAGCATGTAATGGCTGTACAACGTAAAGCAGCAGTGTTGCTCAATCCCAGACAGAATCCTACAACATCATTCGATACACCATTTACACATACGCAGCCCATTGATTAATGTGATGCGCGGTCGGTCTAGGATCGATCCCGGTCGGATTCCACACAAAATTTACGTAATTGGTTTGTTTATAGGTACTCCATACATGTTTCAAACACAAGGCTACTTGGCACAGTGGTACTAGATGAAATAAAATTGCATACGTTTTTTTTAGTGTTTTTTTGCCCAGATGAAACTATTTTTGTTTTCTTCTACAACCAGTACACTCGCATTTATCACCAATCACAGGACTTGTGGTGTTAACTTCTCTATCAAAAGCTCGGTGCACCTCCAACTTTGACCCAGCCAGAAGTTATTTGGTTTAGTACTACCTATAATGGTCACAACTTTAGTATAAAATCGGTTCGCTACGTCACGCGATTTTATACTGTTTGTGACTTTTATACATCGATAAATTCACAACAGATGACAAACAATTCACATATACATATTTATTATATACATAGCAATGAAATATATAGATCTATGGAAAACATAAAAGTCATATCCGGTGAAAAGTCATATTTTCACTGTATTTTAGCTACAGTGAAAATGTAGAAATCGGTTTGTATTTTTTTTAATTTTTTTTTTGTAAAATCTCATTGCCAACAATGTTAACATTTTCAAATAAAACTGCGCGTACGTTTCTTATTGGAATGGAAATATTCCATACTTTATTCTAATACTATATTTACAGTGTCTGAACGTAAGTGAACGCGTTTTATTAGCTGCGGTTTACTGAAACCCACAAAGAAGTACCTGGCGTACAGTTATTCATTTACAACACCGGCTATCGGTAGATAGGCTGAATTGTATTGGGTTCGCACCCCGGTACTGGCTCATACCAAGAGCGAGTTTAAGGACTGAATTTTTGACATTCATAAAAATCATACATTGCAGTATAGATATTCATAACTGGCTTCAATTTACTAACCTTTTCTACAGGAGGAAGGGTGGCAATCATTTTCTAAAAACAAATTTGTTATTCTTAAAGGCATACTGCCAGGGATCTAAAGACCTTATTTCTCTAAAAATGGATGATAATAATAAAACAAAATTTACATTAATTGTTGGATGCCAAATCCAGTTATTGCATCACCTTAACTGAACCATGAAGGAGTGAAATCCATGTCATCTCTCTCGGTAATTTTAGTTTTTGAATTATGGACCATTGCCATAATTCAATTTTAGTTTTTGAATTATGGACCATTGCCATAATTCAGTTATTTTTACAAAATAACATTAACACATGGAGTATAGTGGTTATGAAGATGGTTGAATAAAGTACATCTAGGGCCAAATCAAATTATTTTTGTTCAGCTAATACTTTGTTAGACCATAAAATAATCAGTGGTCTGT
>NW_024536455.1:0-9303 GCF_016097555.1 Gigantopelta aegis | reverse complement strand
TCTCTCTCTTAATGATTAAAAGAAAAAATACTATTTCGTGTTAATCTGAGGAGACAACAAGTAAATGAAAAAAATAAAATAAAATATTTAGTGTGTATTTATTTATTTATTATTTATTTATTTTGGAACACGTGATTAACCCATTCCAGTTCGTACAGCTCGAACCAAGACTGAATGTACCGCTGTCTCGGTAGGAGTTACAACCCACAATACCGAGTTTGACCTTATTCATTGGTGCGATTAGGAGTGCTGACCCCCCCACCACTCCCACACCACACCACACACAACACTACTTTTATTAACAGGTATTTATGGGATGTTTTTTATAAAATTTAATGGAAATTTAACAACCACAACGAAAAGGTTTGCAATCACAAGAAGCACAATGACTAATTAAAATTGTCTCCAATGGTCAATGAATATTAACTGTGGATTCTAACAGCAGCCCCGTGGGAGATCATGTTAAGTTGACCTGTCATCGACCAATCCAAACCTTACTGATAAAATCATGCCGGTGATTCTGAAAAGAATTTGAAAACATTCGGGATTATGCCGAGGTATACGAAATGATTCGGTGAATTACGAAAATTACGAAGACGACCCACTCCCCCCCCCCCGTTTCACCCCCCGAGGTTAGCCATAACTGCATTTATCCCCCCCCCCCCTGTTTTTTAATGTTGAAATAGACCAACAAGTTCACCTATTGCATAAATAGTCCTCGCCCGATATTTTTAGAATTTGTATGCTCCCGAATAACGCTATAAAAGACGAAAGTATAATTGGTCTATATATTAAATTGTTATTTATAGATGAAAATGTCACCTGGACATGGGAGTCCACGCAATGCTGTTAGATCTAGTGGTAGACCAGTAGAAGCTAATAATTTAATCAGATTGCACACGAAGTTTTTGCTGGCGAGACGGTCTATTTTTAGCGATTTTGACGCGTGGATCCGTCCAAATATAGACTAAATATCTCACTGTCTGCTACCGAGCGGGACTAGACCATTACTGAAAAGGGGTGTAATTATACACTATTTACCTGTGCTGTACAGTACAATTGTTTTTTTTTTTTTTTTTTTTCTGCTGCACGTTGACACTCGGGAGTTGAGTGTTTGTGTAACAGGGGCATTTTAATCTGTACATCAGATTTATTGTGTTTATTTCATTTTACAGTTTACAGTTTGTTTCTTTCTTTCAGACTGACATGCAAGCTGAAAGAATTATAGTTCTTTGTTTAAAATTTCCAAAAAACTGTTTTCCTTTTTAGCCTATATCGATCCAAACTAAAATAATCAAGAACAAAACTATATTTTTTTAACGAAGTTATAGTATAGTAGTATATCTTTACTCCCTTGCAATAAATAAAGAATTCATACAACGTATTCAAATTTTGTCAATGTAGGAGGGCTGAGGGCATGTTTTCGTCAAAATCTTTCAAAACACAACCACTTTAAATTGTCTACTGTGAAGAGATATCTGTAATATATGTCCACAACATAGTGATTTTAATTGAAGTTTGTGATTTGTATGGTTATTTAATGGTTTTGGACAAAATTGCTCAAAATCGAAAATTAGTCGACAATATTTTTTCGCTATTTTTTTACATTTTTAAATAATTTTATTTTAAAGGCATTATAGAGAAAATATATATCGTTTTTGTCTTTTCCCAAATCTGTTTTCTCCTTTCACCCCACGTCGATCCAAAACTAAAATAATAAAGGAAAAACCACTACTCGGAGCCAAGCTAGCTAGCTGTTTGTGGTATAGGGCCCACGAAATGCACAGAGCACACCACTCATCCACCCCTTGCAGCAGAAGCAATGGTAAAGCCCAGCGCATATAGATTTTTACCGGGCAGCAAGAGAACACACACCAAAAAAACACCTTCCTGTCGTTTTATAAGACAAAAAATTATAAAAATTACACATTTAGCATGATCTACAATCAATCCCAAAGTCATAAGAGCCCATAAAATTCGAGTAATTGATAAATTTCTTTACAAACCCTTGACGTTTTCACATTCGCAACCAACAGCAGAGAGAGTAAGCTAGAAGGCAAAACTTAACTTTTTTTCAGTAAAAAAAAAAAAGAGACGATGATCATGATCTGCACCAATCAAAACAACATATACTCTTCAAAAGAAGAAACGCAAAACCACATTGTCGTAAACATTTGGAGAATTGATTTAATTAGAATGGTGAGTCCGATACCTGTCACCAAATGTTGCAGGATTGTTCACAATTCACTCTAGTCCATTGTGAGTAAGTGATAGGACACACCGCCAAGGTCAAGGTCATCTGGAGTCAATACCGGGTGTGGCCTCCGCGTGTGTTGACAACTGCCTGGCACCGCCTGCCCATTGAAGCAACCAGAGTACGGATGACGTCCCGGGGGATGGTGGCCCACTCGGTCTGCAAGGCTGCTGCCAGCTCGGGCAGGGTCTGGGGCTGTGGTTGTCGCTGTCGGAGGCGTCGGTCCAACTCGTCCCATAGATGCTCAATTGGGTTCAAATCGGTGATATCGATGGCCAAGGAAGGACATTAATGTTGTTGTTCTGTAGGAAAGCCGTTGTGAGACGTGCTGTGTGAGGCCTGGCGTTGTCATGTTGGAACACTGCGTTGGCGTTGGCCATAACTGGAACGATGTGTGGCCGGAGGATCTGGTCAATGTAGCCCTGTGCATTCAGGTTGCCCTGCACGTGGACCAGGTCAGTTCTGCCAGTGTGTGAGATGGCTGCCCACACCATGACACTACCCCCGCCGAATCTGTCCACTTCCTGCACGCAGTTTGCCGCATAACGTTCACCACGACGCCTATACACGCGACATCTTCCATCATGACGTCGGAGCAGAAATCGGGGACTCGTCACTGAACCACACCTGTCTCCATCGCAGTTGAGGCCATTGTCGATGAATCTGGCACCACTGCAGTCGGAGTCGACGGTGTTGTGGTGTTAAGATGACACCTCGAACTGGACGTCTGGCACGAATTCCTACCTCACGTAGGCGGTTCCGTACGGTCTGGTCGGATATCCTGCGCAAACCTGGTATTGCTGCGGCTGTGGAGGTGGCAGTAGTCAATCGTTCCCGAAGGTGGCGTACCCGGATGTAGCGGTCCTGCCCGGGGGTAGTGACCCGTGGTCGACCGGATCTAGGGAGGTCACGTGTTGATCCATGTTGCTGGTAACGGTCCCACAGTCTGGAGATGGTGCTTGGGGACACATGGAATGCCCTGGCAACGGCCGTTCTGGATTCGCCTGCGTCTAGTCGGCCGATGGCATTGTTTCTCTGCGGTTCACTGAGACGTGGCATGTCCTGGATTGTCAACTGTCGGCCAGATACAGAGGCCAGGCAAGCGAACACCCTGCACTTTTATACTGTCGGTGTTCATGTTGCACGTGCAGACAAACGCACGTGCAGTGGTGACATGGTTTGCACGTGGCTGCGTTTTTGCGAATATTCACATTTTGAAACTTTATTTTACAGTAGCTGCGTTTTATCGAATGTAACCGTGGGAATGTGTTTGGGACATGCAATGACCTTATATTCACAAAGCATGAACCGGTAGGAAACATAAAATCGGAGTTGTAACCCATTTGTACCCTTTTGCGTTTCTTTTTTTGAAGAGTATACTTTATAACGTACACACTGGTAGTCATCTCATAAATCAAGGTAATATTCGTTCCGCGTATTCAGCCTTGATACATGTCGTCAAGAAATCGTGCCACAAAATGCTTAAATTTCATTGGATGCGATGAGATCTGACTGCAACGAATCGCAAACGCTCCTTACAGATTCCCTTGTTATTGTAAACAAAGATGGCAGCGTCAGCGTCCGGCGGTAATTTTTGATATTGCTTTCAAGATTGTCACATGTTACCGATGCTGTGATTGGTCAGCGATGTCATCGTGTAAGGGACATAATCGGTGTTACAAATTTTTCTTCCAATAGAGGGCGCTAGTTGTGGATACTCAGTCAACCTACTCTTGACTACATGTATTAAGGCTGATGGGGCGATCACACTGGCCCGAATGAGCTTCCGTTTGTTTTCCGTTATACGAAAGTGGTGTGATTTTTAAAACTGGCCATGCCGAATGTCCCTCCGAAATGTGTTTTCCCCAATGTATCACCGAATGCTTTCCGTTTGGTTTTCCGAATGTTTTCAGTATCGGTTTCAGAATTGCTTTCAGAATAGACCGAATACTTCCCGCCATGTGACTTCGAAAGGTTTCCTTTCCGAACGCTTTTCCGAATGCTTTCAGAACACGGCGAATCGACCTAGAATGGACCGAACTCTTTTCCGCAACGCTTTCCGAACGTTTTCGGCTTACTCTGACGTCCGGCCGAATGCTTTAAGAAACCGCCCGTATAACGTTCGGAAAAGCATTCGTCATGTTCTAGGTCCATTCGGGGTGGTGTCGGAAAGCATACGGAACCCAGCACCTTCCAATTTTTCATTCCGAATGCACCAAGCAACTAGACGCAATGCTTACCCGCGAACGTTTTCCGTACATGCCGTATGCTCCTAGAATGCTTCCCGAATTACACATGGACGCCACATTCGGAGGGTCGATGAAAATTATTTTGAAACATGCACAACACATTTTTGGGCTCCCCCTTTAGCTACCGAATGCCGTTCCGTATGCATCCGTACGGAGCCGAACAGCCAGTATGCTCCTAGAACAACACACCGAATGCTTCCCGAATATGATCCGTTCGCTCCCCGGAAACCCAAATTCCTATTCGGAAAACAACGGAATGGCATTCGGGCCAGTGTGATCGGGCCATGAATTACGAGGAACGAATATTAGCCTTGATTTATGAAGATGACCAAAATCTACTAGTTTATAACGTAATACACCATGGGTAGTGGAATCAACATGTTAACTGTAAAACTATTTCTTTTTTTCTGGTTAGGGGCGTGACGTAACCACAGAGGTACATAAGGCGGTCGCTTGATGCGCGGTCGATTTGGGATCCGATCCTCGTCGGTGGGCCCAATGGGTTCTTTCTCGTTCCATTTCGCCAGTGCACCACGAATGCATATATCAAAGGCAGTGGTATGTGCTATCCTGTCTCTGGGGTGGTTGCATATCAAAGATTCCCTTACTACTAATGCAAAAATGTAGGTGAGTTTCCTCTCTATGATTTATGTGTCAAAAATACAAAAATGTTTGACATCAAATAGCCGATGATGAATAAAATCAATGTGCTCTACTCATGTTCGTTAAAACAGTAAACTTTTTTCTTTGTCTCTCTTACAGCGACCCCAAAGACCATGACCGCATCCAGTGCTTGGCGCAGCCGCTCGTCTGATCTGATCGTTATCTTCACCGTGATCGTCGGACAGATTTTCCTTATGGTCTCCAACGTCTAGATATTTACACTCTCCTGTTTCCACCATTTAGCGCTTGGCTCTCTCTTGATATGTCATTACAATAAGCTGACCTTGGGATGTTTTACCCTCTCTCTCTCTCTCTCGTGCCTCTCTCTCCTTCTCTCTGTCTCTCTCTACTCTCTCTTCTCTGATCTATCTCGCTTCTCCTCTCTCTCTCCTCTCTCATCTCTCTCTCTCTCTCTCTCTCTCTCTCTTTAATGATCTAATAAGAAATAATACTATTTCTGTGTTAATCTGAAGGAGACAACAAAGTAAAATGAAAAAAATAAAATAAAAATATTTATTTTGTTTATTTATTTATTTATATTTATTATTTGATTTTGTAACACGTGATTACCCATTCCAGTAGTACCAGCTCGAACCAAGAACTGAATGTACCGCTGGTCTCGGTAGGAGGTATAAACCCCCCATATACCGAGTTTGACTTACTTCATGTGTGCGATTAGGAGTGTGACCCCCCCCCCCCCCCCCACACACACACACACACACACACTATCTTTTATTAACAGTTTATGGGGATGCTTTTATAAATTTTATGGACATTTAACAAACACAACGAAATGTTTGCATCACAAGAAGCAATCTAATTAAAATTGGCTCCACTGGTCAAATTACTATTAACTGTGGATCTAACAGCAGCCCGTTGGAGCTCATGTTCAGTTGACCTGTCATTCGGACCAATCAAAACCTTACTTATAAAATTCATGCCGGTGATTTGAAAAGAATTTGAAAACATTCGGGATTATGCCGAGGGTATACGAAATGATTCGGGTGAATTACGAAGACACGACCCCCCCCCCCCACCCACCCCCCGAGTTTATTACTGCATTGCCCCCCCCCCCCACCCCCCGGTGTTTTATGTTGAAATAGACCAACAAGTTCACCTATTGCATAAATAGTCCGTCGCCCGATATTTTTAGATTTGTATGAAACCTCCCGAATAACGCTATAAAAGACGAAGTATAATGGTTATATTTAAATTGTTATTTATAGATGAAATGTCACCTGGACAAACATGGGAGTCAACGCAATGCTGTTTTGTCGATCTAGTGGTAGACCAGTAGAGCTAATTTTAATCAGATTGCACACGAAGTTTGCTGGCGCGAGACGGTCTATTTTTAGATTATAGACGCGTGATCCGTCCAAATATAGAGCAAAATATCTCACTGTCTGCTACCGAGCGGGACTAGACCATTACTGAAAAGAGGGGTGTAATTATACACTATTTGACCTGTGCTGTACAGTACCAATACTGCTGCACGTTGACACTCGGAGTTGAGTGTTTGTGTAACAGGGGCATTTTAATCTGTACATCATATTTTATTGTGTTTATTTCAGTTTACAGTTAGTTTGTTTCTTTCTTTTCAGACTGACATGCAAAGCTGAAAGAATTATAGTTTAAAAATTCGTTAAATTTTCCAAAACGTTTTCCTTTTTAGCCTATATCGATCCAAACTAAAATAATCAAGAAAAACTCTATTTTTTTAACGAAGTTTATAGTATAGTAGTATATCTTTCTCCCTTGCAATAAAAAAAGAATTCATACAACGTATTCAAATTTGTCAATTTAGGAGGGCTGAGGGTTGTTTTCGTCAAAAATCTTTCAAACACAACCCACTTTAAATGTTACTGTGAATGGAGATATCTGGGTAATATATGTCCACAACATAGTGATTTTAATTGAAGTTTGTGATTGGTTATGGTTGGAAAATGGTTTTGAAAATTGCTCAAAATCGAAAATTGTCGACAAATATTTTTTTCGCTATTTTTTTAATTTTTAAAATAATTTTATTATTAAATTAACAGAAAAATATATATCGTTTTTGTTTTCTTTTCCCCAAATCTGTTTCCTCCTTTTCACCCACGGGGTCGATCCAAACTAAAATAATAAAGGAAAAACCACTACTCGGAGACAGCTAGCTAGCTGTTTGTGGATAGGCCCCCTAACGAAATGCCACAGAGCACACCACTCATCCACCCCTTGCAGCCCACAGAAGCAATGGTACAGCCCACGCATATCAGATTTTTTACCGGGCAAGAGAGACACACAAACAAACACCTTCCTGTCGTTTATAAGACAAAAATTATAAAAATTACACAGTTTTTATGCCATGATCTACAATCAATCCCAAAGTCATAAGAGCCCATAAAATCGAGTAATTGATAAATTTCTTTACAAACCTTGACGTTTTCACATTCGCAACAACAGCCAGCAGAGAGAGTAAGCTAGAAGGCAAACTTAACCTTTTTTATCAGCATCAGTAAAAAAAAAAAGAGACTTTCTGATCATGATCTGCCCCACATCAAAAACATATACTCTCAAAAGAAGAAAACGCAAAACCACATTGGTGTAAAAAACATTTTGGGAATTGATTTAAATTATTGTGAATGGTGAGTCCGATAATTACCAAATGTTGCAGGATTGTTCACAATTCACTCTAGTTACATGTGGAGTAAGTGATACGGAACAACACCCCCCCACCAAGGTCAAGGTTCATCTGGATGTAATACCGGGTGTGACCGCCGAGGTGTTGACAACTGCCTGGCAACGCCTGCCCATTGAAGCAACCAGAGTACGGATGCAGTACAGGGGACTGGTGGGCCCACTCGGTCTTGTCAAGGATGCTGCAAGGTCGGCAGGGTCTGGGGCGGTGCTGTCGCCGTCCGGAGGCGTCGGTCCCAAAAACTTCTTCCCCGTAGATGCCTCAATTGGTTCAAATCCGGTTGGTGTATCGATGGCCCAAGGAAAGGACATAAATGTTGTTGTTCGGTAGGAAAGCCGGTGTGAGGGACGTGCTGTGTGAGGCCTGGCGTTGTCATTGTTGGAAAACACTGCGTTGTCGTTGGCCATAACTGGAACGATGTGTTCGACGGAGGATCTCTGGTCAAAGTGAGCACTGTGCAATTAAGGTGCCCTGAACGTGGACACAGGGTCAAGTTCTGCCCAGTGTGTGAGATGGGTGCGCACACACCTGGACACTACCCCCGCCGAATCTGTCCAATTCATGCACGCAGTTGGCCGCATAACGTTCACCACGACGATCTATACACGCGACATCTTCCATCATGACGTCGGAGGCAAGAATAGCGGGACTCGCCACTGAAACACACCTGTCTCCATCGCGAGTTGAGGGCCATTGTCGATGAATCTGGCACCACTGCCAGTCGGAGTCGACCGGGGTTGTGGTGTTAAGAGGACAACTCGAAATGGAAGTCTGCACGAATTCATACCCACGTAGGGCGGTTCCGTACGGTATGCGCGGGATTAATCCTCTGCACAAACCTGTGTTATTGCTGCGTTGGTGGAGGTGGCAGTAGTCAATCGTTCCCGACAGGTGGCGTACGTAGTGTAGCGGTCCGACCCGGGGGGTAGTGACCCACGTGGTCGGACCGGAATCTAGGGGGGTAACGTGTTGATTCCATGTTGCTAGGGAACTTGGTCCCACTGTTCTGGAGATGGTGGCTTGGGGACACATGGAAGGCCATGGCAACCCCCGGTGTTTTTCAGTTCTGGATTCGCCTGCGTCTAGTAGGCCGAGTTGGCATTTGTTCTCTGCGGTTTCATGAGACGTGGGATGTCCTGGGATTTTTCAACTGTCAGGTTTGGCCAGATACAGAGGCCAGGCAAGCGATGACACCTGGCACTTTTATACTGGCGGTGGTTCATGTTGCACGTTGCAGACAAACGCACGGGCAGTGGTGACATGGTGTGCACGTGGCTGGCGTTTTTGCGAATATGTCACATTTTGCAAACTTTATTTTTACAGTAGCTGCGTTGATCGAAATGTAACCGTGGCGAAGTGGTTGGGAATGAATGACCTTTATTCACAAAGCAATGAACCGGTGTAGTGAAACATAAAAATCGGAGTTGTAACCCATTTGTACCCTTTTGCGTTTCTTTTTT
>NW_024536454.1:0-8984 GCF_016097555.1 Gigantopelta aegis | reverse complement strand
TATCATTTCCTAATTCGCCTTCTCTGTTTAAAAAAATATACCTACATACACACATCTGTTATATCACAACACCTTTCAGAATCACACTGTGAAAGTTAAGATCTTAATTCGCCGGCTCCATTTCAAACAATATACAAACTTATGTATTTTATTATTATTATTATTACGATTATTATTATTATTATTATTATTATTATTATTATTATTATACAACGCTAGCGTTGGACAAGACACCATTTAACTTGAGGTCCACACAGACAATTTAATCAAATCATCGACTTTTGTTTTCATTAAATGAGATTCCATTAGACCCATGCACAGGTCTCGTGCTTTGAATTTTAATTCCGATTTAAACTTACGACCTACTCTCTAGAGCGTGAAGATGACATGCTCAGTTTGTAGTGCGTATAAGGACGCTCCTGAGTAAATTAACTTCCGTACCTTCTGTCCAGTCGTTTTGTATATTATATACAATAAAATATATTACAGTCAAACTTCCGTACCTTCTGTCCAGTCGTTTTGTATATTATATACAATAAAATATGTTACAATCAAACTTCCCTGCCTTCTGTCCAGTCGTTTTGTATATTATATACAATAAAATATGTTACAATCAAACTTCCGTACCTTCTGTCCAGTCGTTTTGTATATTATATACAATAAAATATGTTACAATCAAACTTCCGTACCTTCTGTCCAGTCGTTTTGTATGTTATATACAATAAAATATATTACAGTCAAACTTCCGTACCTTCTGTCCAATCGTTTTGCATATTATATACAATAAAAATATGTTACAATCAAACTTCCGTGCCTTTTGTCCAGTCGTGTTGTATATCATATACAATAAAAATATGTTACAATCAAACTTCCGTACCTACATGTAACAGACACGTTGAAGATAATCTTTTAATTTGGAAGTGGGTATATATCTAAATATATATAAAGACAACTACCCCACGTCACACCTCCCCACCCCCCTCCCACAAAAAACCAACAAAAAACATTGAGCCATACAGTAATAAAGAGACTAATAACTACAAATTGTACATGTATGTACACTGTTTCGTGTCGTTCAGCGTAGGAGCGGCAACTCGTTACGGGGTTTGCGTTGCGTGTTGTTCAGTGTAGGAGCGGCAACTCGTTACGGGGTTTGTGTTGCGTGTTGTTCATTGTAGGAGCGGCAACTCGTTAGGTGGCTTGAGTTTCGTGTTGTTCAGTGTAGGAGCGGCAACTCGTTAGAAGGTTTGTGTTGCGTGTTGTTCAGTGTAGGAGCGGCAACTCGTTACGGGTTTGTGTTTCGTTTTGTTCGGTGTAGGAGCGGCAACTCGTTAGGGGTTTGAGTTTCGTGTTGTTCAGTGCAGGAGCGGCAACTCGTTAGAAGGTTTGTGTTGCGTGTTGTTCAGTGTAGGAGCGGCAACTCATTACGGGGTTTGTGTTTCGTTTTGTTCAGTGTAGGAACGGCAACTCGTTACGGGGTTTGAGTTTCGTGTTGTTCAGTGTAGGAGCGGCAACTCGTTACGGGGTTTGTGTTGCGTGTTGTTCAGTGTAGGAGCGGCAATTGGTTACGGGGTTTGTGTTGCGTGTTGTTCATTGTAGAAGCGGCAACTCGTTAGGTGGCTTGAGTTTCGTGTTGTTCAGTGTAGGAGCGGCAACTCGTTAGAAGGTTTGTGTTGCGTGTTGTTCAGTGTAGGAGCGGCAACTCATTACGGGGTTTGTGTTTCGTTTTGTTGAGTGTAGGAGCGGCAACTCGTTACGGGGTTTGTGTTTCGTTTTGTTCAGTGTAGGAACGGCAACTCGTTAGGTGGCTTGAGTTTCGTGTTGTTCAGTGTAGGAGCGGCAACTCATTAGGGGTTTGAGTTTCGTGTTGTTCAGTGTAGGAGCGCCAACTCGTTAGGGGGTTTGTGTTGCGTGTTGTTCAGTGTAGGAGCGGCAACTCGTTAGAAGGTTTGTGTTGCGTGTTGTTCAGTGTAGGAGCGGCAACTCATTACGGGGTTTGTGTTTCGTTTTGTTCAGTGTAGGAACGGCAACTCGTACGGGGTTTGAGTTTCGTGTTGTTCATTGTAGGAGCGGCAACTCATTACGGGGTTTGTGTTGCGTGTTGTTCAGTGTAGGAGAGGCAATTCGTTACGGGGTTTGTGTTGCGTGTTGTTCAGTGTAGGAGCGGTAACTCGTTAGGTGGCTTGAGTTTCGTGTTGTTCAGTATAGAAGCGGCAACTCGTTAGCGGGTTTGTGTTGCGTGTTGTTCAGTGTAGGAGCGGCAACTCGTTAAGGGGATTGTGTTTCGATTTGTTCAGTGTAGGAGCGGCAACTCGTTAGGGGATTTGAGTTTCGTGTTGTTCAGTTTAGGAGCGGCAACTCGTTACGGGGTTTGTGTTGCGTGTTGTTCAGTGTAGGAGCGGCAACTCGTTACGGGGTTTGTGTTGCGTGTTGTTCGGTGTAGGAGCGGCAACTCGTTACGGGGTTTTGTGTTTCGTTTTGTTCAGTGTAGGAGCGGCAACTCGTTAGGTGGCTTGAGTTTCGTGTTGTTCAGTGTAGGAGCGGCAACTCGTTACGGGGTTTGTGTTTCGTTTTGTTCAGTGTAGGAGCGGCAACTCGTTAGGGGGTTTGAGTTTCGTGTTGTTCAGTGTAGGAGCGGCAACTCGTTACGGGGTTTGTGTTTCGTTTTGTTCAGTGTAGGAGCGGCAACACGTTACGGGGTTTGTGTTTCGTTTTGTTCAGTGTAGGAGCGGCAACTCGTTACGGGGTTTGTGTTTCGTTTTGTTCAGTGTAGGAGCGGCAACTCGTTAGGTGGCTTGAGTTTTGTGTTGTTCAGTGTAGGAGCGGCAACTCATTAGGGGTTTGAGTTTCGTGTTGTTCAGTGTAGGAGCGCCAACTCGTTAGGGGGTTTGTGTTTCGTGTTGTTCAGTGTAGGAGCGGCAACTCGTTAGGGGGTTTGTGTTGCGTGTTGTTCAGTATAGGAGCGGCAACTCGTTAGAAGGTTTGTGTTGCGTGTTGTTCAGTGTAGGAGCGGCAACTCATTACGGGGTTTGTGTTTCGTTTTGTTCAGTGTAGGAACGGCAACTCGTTACGGGGTTTGAGTTTCGTGTTATTCAGTTTAGGAGCGGCAACTCGTTACGGGGTTTGTGTTGCGTGTTGTTCAGTGTAGGAGCGGCAATTCGTTACGGGGTTTGTGTTGCGTGTTGTTCATTGTAGAAGCGGCAACTCGTTAGGTGGCTTGAGTTTCGTGTTGTTCAGTGTAGAAGCGGCAACTCGTTAGCGGGTTTGTGTTGCGTGTTGTTCAGTGTAGGAGCGGCAACTCGTTACGGGGTTTGTGTTGCGTGTTGTTCAGTGTAGGAGCGGCAACTCGTTAGGGAGTTTGTGTTGCGTGTTGTTCAGTGTAGGAGCGGCAACTCGTTAGAAGGTTTGTGTTGCGTGTTGTTCAGTGTAGGAGCGGCAACTCATTACGGGGTTTGTGTTTCGTTTTGTTCAGTGTAGGAGCGGCAACTCGTTACGGGGTTTGTGTTTCGTTTTGTTCAGTGTAGGAACGGCAACTCGTTAGGTGGCTTGAGTTTCGTGTTGTTCAGTGTAGGAGCGGCAACTCGTTACGGGGTTTGTGTTTCGTTTTGTTCAGTGTAGGAGCGGCAACTCGTTACGGGGTTTGTGTTTCGTTTTGTTCAGTGTAGGAGCGGCAACTCGTTACGGGGTTTGTGTTTCGTTTTGTTCAGTGTAGGAGCGGCAACTCGTTACGGGGTTTGTGTTTCGTTTTGTTCAGTGTAGGAGCGGCAACTCGTTAGGTGGCTTGAGTTTTGTGTTGTTCAGTGTAGGAGCGGCAACTCATTAGGGGTTTGAGTTTCGTGTTGTTCAGTGTAGGAGCGCCAACTCGTTAGGGGGTTTGTGTTTCGTGTTGTTCAGTGTAGGAGCGGCAACTCGTTAGGGGGTTGTGTTGCGTGTTGTTCAGTATAGGAGCGGCAACTCGTTAGAAGGTTTGTGTTGCGTGTTGTTCAGTGTAGGAGCGGCAACTCATTACGGGGTTTGTGTTTCGTTTTGTTCAGTGTAGGAACGTCAACTCGTTACGGGGTTTGAGTTTCGTGTTATTCAGTGTAGGAGCGGCAACTCGTTACGGGGTTTGTGTTGCGTGTTGTTCAGTGTAGGAGCGGCAATTCGTTACGGGGTTTGTGTTGCGTGTTGTTCATTGTAGAAGCGGCAACTCGTTAGGTGGCTTGAGTTTCGTGTTGTTCAGTGTAGAAGCGGCAACTCGTTAGCGGGTTTTGTGTTGCGTGTTGTTCAGTGTAGGAGCGGCAACTCGTTACGGGGTTTGTGTTGCGTGTTGTTCAGTGTAGGAGCGGCAACTCGTTAGGGAGTTTGTGTTGCGTGTTGTTCAGTGTAGGAGCGGCAACTCGTTAGAAGGTTTGTGTTGCGTGTTGTTCAGTGTAGGAGCGGCAACTCATTACGGGGTTTGTGTTTCGTTTTGTTCAGTGTAGGAGCGGCAACTCGTTACGGGGTTTGTGTTTCGTTTTGTTCAGTGTAGGAACGGCAACTCGTTAGGTGGCTTGAGTTTCGTGTTGTTCAGTGTAGGAGCGGCAACTCATTAGGGGTTTGTGTTGCGTGTTGTTCAGTGTAGGAGCGGCAACTCGTTACGGGGTTTGTGTTGCGTGTTGTTCATTGTAGGAGCGGCAACTCGTTAGGTGGCTTGAGTTTCGTGTTGTTCAGTGTAGGAGCGGCAACTCGTTAGAAGGTTTGTGTTGCGTGTTGTTCAGTGTAGGAGCGGCAACTCGTTACGGGGTTTGTGTTTCGTTTTGTTCGGTGTAGGAGCGGCAACTCGTTAGGGGTTTGAGTTTCGTGTTGTTCAGTGCAGGAGCGGCAACTCGTTAGAAGGTTTGTGTTGCGTGTTGTTCAGTGTAGGAGCGGCAACTCATTACGGGGTTTGTGTTTCGTTTTGTTCAGTGTAGGAACGGCAACTCGTTACGGGGTTTGAGTTTCGTGTTGTTCAGTGTAGGAGCGGCAACTCGTTACGGGGTTTGTGTTGCGTGTTGTTCAGTGTAGGAGCGGCAATTGGTTACGGGGTTTGTGTTGCGTGTTGTTCATTGTAGAAGCGGCAACTCGTTAGGTGGCTTGAGTTTCGTGTTGTTCAGTGTAGGAGCGGCAACTCGTTAGAAGGTTTGTGTTGCGTGTTGTTCAGTGTAGGAGCGGCAACTCATTACGGGGTTTGTGTTTCGTTTTGTTGAGTGTAGGAGCGGCAACTCGTTACGGGGTTTGTGTTTCGTTTTGTTCAGTGTAGGAACGGCAACTCGTTAGGTGGCTTGAGTTTCGTGTTGTTCAGTGTAGGAGCGGCAACTCATTAGGGGTTTGAGTTTCGTGTTGTTCAGTGTAGGAGCGCCAACTCGTTAGGGGGTTTGTGTTGCGTGTTGTTCAGTGTAGGAGCGGCAACTCGTTAGAAGGTTTGTGTTGCGTGTTGTTCAGTGTAGGAGCGGCAACTCATTACGGGGTTTGTGTTTCGTTTTGTTCAGTGTAGGAACGGCAACTCGTTACGGGGTTTGAGTTTCGTGTTGTTCATTGTAGGAGCGGCAACTCATTACGGGGTTTGTGTTGCGTGTTGTTCAGTGTAGGAGAGGCAATTCGTTACGGGGTTTGTGTTGCGTGTTGTTCAGTGTAGGAGCGGTAACTCGTTAGGTGGCTTGAGTTTCGTGTTGTTCAGTATAGAAGCGGCAACTCGTTAGCGGGTTTGTGTTGCGTGTTGTTCAGTGTAGGAGCGGCAACTCGTTAAGGGGATTGTGTTTCGATTTGTTCAGTGTAGGAGCGGCAACTCGTTAGGGGATTTGAGTTTCGTGTTGTTCAGTTTAGGAGCGGCAACTCGTTACGGGGTTTGTGTTGCGTGTTGTTCAGTGTAGGAGCGGCAACTCGTTACGGGGTTTGTGTTGCGTGTTGTTCGGTGTAGGAGCGGCAACTCGTTACGGGGTTTGTGTTTCGTTTTGTTCAGTGTAGGAGCGGCAACTCGTTAGGTGGCTTGAGTTTCGTGTTGTTCAGTGTAGGAGCGGCAACTCGTTACGGGGTTTGTGTTTCGTTTTGTTCAGTGTAGGAGCGGCAACTCGTTAGGGGGTTTGAGTTTCGTGTTGTTCAGTGTAGGAGCGGCAACTCGTTACGGGGTTTGTGTTTCGTTTTGTTCAGTGTAGGAGCGGCAACACGTTACGGGGTTTGTGTTTCGTTTTGTTCAGTGTAGGAGCGGCAACTCGTTACGGGGTTTGTGTTTCGTTTTGTTCAGTGTAGGAGCGGCAACTCGTTAGGTGGCTTGAGTTTTGTGTTGTTCAGTGTAGGAGCGGCAACTCATTAGGGGTTTGAGTTTCGTGTTGTTCAGTGTAGGAGCGCCAACTCGTTAGGGGGTTTGTGTTTCGTGTTGTTCAGTGTAGGAGCGGCAACTCGTTAGGGGGTTTGTGTTGCGTGTTGTTCAGTATAGGAGCGGCAACTCGTTAGAAGGTTTGTGTTGCGTGTTGTTCAGTGTAGGAGCGGCAACTCATTACGGGGTTTGTGTTTCGTTTTGTTCAGTGTAGGAACGGCAACTCGTTACGGGGTTTGAGTTTCGTGTTATTCAGTTTAGGAGCGGCAACTCGTTACGGGGTTTGTGTTGCGTGTTGTTCAGTGTAGGAGCGGCAATTCGTTACGGGGTTTGTGTTGCGTGTTGTTCATTGTAGAAGCGGCAACTCGTTAGGTGGCTTGAGTTTCGTGTTGTTCAGTGTAGAAGCGGCAACTCGTTAGCGGGTTTGTGTTGCGTGTTGTTCAGTGTAGGA
Source organism: Gigantopelta aegis (assembly GCF_016097555.1). Classification (NCBI taxonomy): domain Eukaryota; kingdom Metazoa; phylum Mollusca; class Gastropoda; order Neomphalida; family Peltospiridae; genus Gigantopelta; species Gigantopelta aegis. Next base: position 2,220 of record NW_024536454.1, on the reverse strand, counting down.
GCGGCAACTCGTTACGGGGTTTGTGTTGCGTGTTGTTCAGTGTAGGAGCGGCAACTCGTTAGGGAGTTTGTGTTGCGTGTTGTTCAGTGTAGGAGCGGCAACTCGTTAGAAGGTTTGTGTTGCGTGTTGTTCAGTGTAGGAGCGGCAACTCATTACGGGGTTTGTGTTTCGTTTTGTTCAGTGTAGGAGCGGCAACTCGTTACGGGGTTTGTGTTTCGTTTTGTTCAGTGTAGGAACGGCAACTCGTTAGGTGGCTTGAGTTTCGTGTTGTTCAGTGTAGGAGCGGCAACTCGTTACGGGGTTTGTGTTTCGTTTTGTTCAGTGTAGGAGCGGCAACTCGTTACGGGGTTTGTGTTTCGTTTTGTTCAGTGTAGGAGCGGCAACTCGTTACGGGGTTTGTGTTTCGTTTTGTTCAGTGTAGGAGCGGCAACTCGTTAGGTGGCTTGAGTTTTGTGTTGTTCAGTGTAGGAGCGGCAACTCATTAGGGGTTTGAGTTTCGTGTTGTTCAGTGTAGGAGCGCCAACTCGTTAGGGGGTTTGTGTTTCGTGTTGTTCAGTGTAGGAGCGGCAACTCGTTAGGGGGTTTGTGTTGCGTGTTGTTCAGTATAGGAGCGGCAACTCGTTAGAAGGTTTGTGTTGCGTGTTGTTCAGTGTAGGAGCGGCAACTCATTACGGGGTTTGTGTTTCGTTTTGTTCAGTGTAGGAACGTCAACTCGTTACGGGGTTTGAGTTTCGTGTTATTCAGTGTAGGAGCGGCAACTCGTTACGGGGTTTGTGTTGCGTGTTGTTCAGTGTAGGAGCGGCAATTCGTTACGGGGTTTGTGTTGCGTGTTGTTCATTGTAGAAGCGGCAACTCGTTAGGTGGCTTGAGTTTCGTGTTGTTCAGTGTAGAAGCGGCAACTCGTTAGCGGGTTTGTGTTGCGTGTTGTTCAGTGTAGGAGCGGCAACTCGTTACGGGGTTTGTGTTGCGTGTTGTTCAGTGTAGGAGCGGCAACTCGTTAGGGAGTTTGTGTTGCGTGTTGTTCAGTGTAGGAGCGGCAACTCGTTAGAAGGTTTGTGTTGCGTGTTGTTCAGTGTAGGAGCGGCAACTCATTACGGGGTTTGTGTTTCGTTTTGTTCAGTGTAGGAGCGGCAACTCGTTACGGGGTTTGTGTTTCGTTTTGTTCAGTGTAGGAACGGCAACTCGTTAGGTGGCTTGAGTTTCGTGTTGTTCAGTGTAGGAGCGGCAACTCATTAGGGGTTTGTGTTGCGTGTTGTTCAGTGTAGGAGCGGTAACTCGTTAGAGGGTTTGCTCCAGTAGGAGGCAGTTTTGACCATTTCACGATTCTACGGATTTTCTATCACTGCTCAAAGTTGTAAGGATAAATGAGGAGGAACAAATCCCCCCCCCCCCCCAGTCCTCTATTGGCTCCGACTACCTCGTGTGATGGTTCACGTACCGCCCCAGAGTCAATACGATGGGTCCTCCCTTGTCACACTCGACTTACGGTAGCACTAAACCAATTAATTTCCGGCTAGGTCAAAGTTCGAGGTGCACTGAACTTTTGATAGAGAAGTTAACACCACAAGTCCTGTGATTGGTTATAAATGTGAGTGTGTTGGTTGTAAAAAAAAAATTAGTTTCATCTGGGGTAAAATGTATGCAGTTTTATTTGATGTAGTACCGCCGTGTTAAGTAGCCTTGTGCTTGGAACATGTATGGGGTACCTGTAAAAAAGTACTAAAATTTTGTGAGAAATTAGGGGTGTTGTAGAAACATCTGGTACTGATATTTATGGGTCATAGTTTGGTTGATATATTGCATATAGTGTTTTTAAACACAAACGTTAACATGGTCGCCTATGGGATTTTAATTGGTATAGTTTTTAACCTTAAAGGGTTGTTACACTACAAAAGTGTTTATGAAAAGCTACACCGGGTCGCTGGGTGTAACAAGTCCGGGTTATAAATCTCCAGCCCTGAATCGCAGCCATTGACGGCGAAGTACCAGAATAGATTGATAAATATTTGCAGGCACATAAATAAAACAAAATAAAAAGAGAAACGAGCGAAACCCGCGTCGACTCGTAATGACATGTAATGGCGGCGGGTATAATTTTGATAGTTAATAATGAACCCGCTTGTTTGCACACGAGGACATATATATTAGATTTTATTTACACACTATGTTAGTGTTTCGCTGGCGACCCCAACGCACTCGTTACACTCGGAGTAACCGCTG
>NW_024536453.1:0-8498 GCF_016097555.1 Gigantopelta aegis | reverse complement strand
AACAATTTTTAATTTAGAATACAAAAACAGTATACTTGCTCCGAAATAGCTAAACATTGGGAATCAACACCAAAATGGCGGGAAAAGGTCTCAACCTTTGAATTTGTTAATTGTATTTTAAGTTTTTAGGAATAAAAAATGTTTATTTGTTGCGTCATATAAATCCTCATTTCTTGTTCGTTTTTATTGGTTTGGGAAATAATCGTAGGTACGATCAATACTACGAAATTTTAATCGGACATATTTGGAAAAGTGCGGTCTGGATAAACTAGGTTCCATTATAATACCACAGCAAATGCTCCGCCGTGAACAGTGCCTAGCGTATCTTGTCTCCCTTGTCCCCAATCAACGCTAAGCTACGTGAGATTAAACAAGCCTTTTAGTAATTATTTTAAAAAAACCGCTTATCAAAAACCTTGGAAATTCACACACATACACGCACGCACACACACGCACGCACCTTTTAAGGGGATTGAATCAAATACCTCGGATAATGCTGAGATACATACGTTTGTAAAAATTATCCTGGGCCTGTAATTTCCTGACTATCCACGTATTGACAGTTCTGTAACCATGTGTGTCAGGGGTAGGGGTGTAGCAGTGGTAAAGCACGTACGAGGCGAGTAGGTGCAGGACGACGCCCTCGATGGACTCGTTCTCCGAATCCCAGTACTCCCTGACCACCAGTAGCTACTCAGGAAGCTTTATAAAAAATCCCTTGTGCTTTATCGGTAGCACCATTATATGTAGAAAGCTGGTAGTCATGAGCGATAGTTTACAATATACTGATTCGCTGTTAAACAGATTCCTTGTTGTTTTGAGGGAAAGAAGAGCGACAAGTTCGTTTACTTCTGCCAGGCTGGGAGGAGTTTGATGCCAACATGTCAACGGAAACCCTCATAGAGTTATTAAGAAAATCCGCAACAGATAAACGTTCCTCAAGCTCCGGTCATGTCACTGCAGGTTAGTAGTGGCCTTGTGTATTTTATAGTTTATTTTTTTACCCTAAAGGCTCCGGTTTCATTGTGGGCACTTGCAGGGTTAGGGGGGCCTGTGTTTATTTTAGGTTATTTGTACCCTAAGCTCCGGTTCTTGTGGACTGAGGTTATTGGGGCTTGGCCCTTGTGTATTTATGTTATATTGTACCCTCAACTCCGGTTCTTTGTGCAATGAGGTTAGTGGGTGGCCTTGTTATTTATAGTTTTAATGTCCTAAGCTTCCCGGTCATTGGAACTGCAGGGTTAGTGGGCGGGCCTTTGTATTTATAGTTATATTTTACCTAAAGCTCCGGTCATTGTGCACGGGCAGGTTAAGTGGCTGGCCTTGTGTATTTATTAGTTATATTGTACCAAAGCTCCGGTCATTGTTGCACTGCAGGTTAGTGGTGGGGCCTTGGTTTTTTATAGTTATATTGTACCCTCAAGCTCCCCGGTCTTGTGACACTGGCAGGGGTTAGTGGCTGGCCTGTGTATTTATGTTTATATTGGGTCCCTCAAAGATACGGTCATTGTGCACTGCAGGGTTAGTGGCTGGCCTTGTGTAATTTTATATATATGGTACATCAAGCTCCGGTCATTGTGCACGAGGTGAGTGGCTGGCTCTGTTGTATTTATAGTTATATTTTACCTAAGCTCCGGTCATTGTGCACTGCAGATAGGTTGGGAACTATACCAATTCATAATCCCATAGGCGACCAGGTAACGGTTGTATTTTAAAGAAACACTATATGACAATATATCAACCCAAACAGGGACCCATAAAATATCAGTACTCACAACCCTTTATTTTTATTGACTCAAGTTATTGGTAAACTGAACAGGAAAAATGGTACCTTGCCTGGCTCAGATGTTCGGTATAACCAGAATGTTTCTGCCAACACCCCTATTTTCGCCACAAAACTGTTTATACTTTTTTTCATCAGGTACCCCATACATGTTCATAAGCACAAGGCATACTTGACCCCGGTGGTACTACATCAAATTAAACTTGCATACATTTTTTAGCCCAGATAGAAACTTAATTGGTTTTTAAATACCACACACACCTTTTGAGTAATTTATTTGTTTTTTTTTTTTTTTTTTTTTTTTTTTTCCTTCAAGTCAAGCACAGCGACTTGTGGTGTTAACCTTTCTATCAAAAGTTCGGTACACCTCGAAACTTCGACCCAGCCGGAAATTAATTGGTATAGTGCAACCTATAACTGATAACATACATGTTTCAAAAGGTGGTGAATCATGTGTTTTTATGACAAACCAGGATCTGGTGTCTTATGACATAAACTGACAACATCACTGAAAACTGTTGTTTCTACAGTGCAACTAATTTAATGTACACCACACACAAAAAACATGGTATTTTGTACAGTTTGTGCTACAAAGGTCAATAGGTCATATTTGAAAAAATAATTTTTTAAAAATTAATACTCCTGAAGCGATATTATTGTAAGATGTGTGTGTGTGAACTCAGCTATATATGTAGTAGTACATGCATGGCTATTCGAGAGACCTCAAAACTCCTTAAACTTATTCCATTGAAACACAGGTACGTTGATGGACCCCTAGATTATGAAGACCTCAAATAGGCACATCAAAGAAAATATCCAGTATAAAAAAATACAATGTCCAATGAGGGGATGATGAAAAGGGGGAAAAACCAACATGACTGGCACACATCTGTATGAAGGTAATGTGACTAATGTCCTGCCACATCCACTGTTTGGAAGAAAAACCTGTATGCCTGAGTGTGGGCATCTTCAAGTTTACCATGTGCGGGAAATTTCAAATCCAAGGGCAGCTATGCAGATTTCAAAATGGACCATCAAAACCATGGCAGGCCACCAATATTCCTGACTATATTTTATGTATACAACCGACTGTAGTTAGGAGGTGGGAGGTTTTTCAAAATTTGTGATATCTGGAATTATCATGCCAGCGGCTTTCGCATATTTATTTTTTGATTCATTACTAAAAAAAACCTGTTTTTAAGTGACATAATTACCGACGAACATCTTATTTTATTGCATTATTTTCTAATCCAGATCAACGACAATATGTATATTGGATGTATTCCTACAATTCTGTAATCCAGCACTATCGCGATTTAGCTATTAACATTGGATTAACAATAACAGCATTATTCCTAACAATAACGTGATAAGCATTCAAATACTGTTACACCAGTGTAGTAATAAATCTGGATGTCAGGAACCAATTAAAATTGGTTCCAAATCTAGTATACACGTTAAATACACTTCATGGGGAGCAAACTAAGTGATTATTTTTTAAAAAAAGATGTGATCTGGAGACCTAAAGATAGTTTAACACGCCTTATTGTTTTATGTATAAATGAGAGGAACAGAAGGCACGATAGTGACAAAAAATTTATTGAATTATGGCTTTGGTAAAAAAAATTCTTCAAAGTAACAAAATGTTCCCCTAAAACTACAAAATGTTGTCTAAAATGCATGACTTAGCAACCATACTAAATATGCCCCAACTTCCATCCCCTATAGGACAATAAAAATCAAGGTCTTTAAAAAGTTAAGCTATCAGGAAGTACACACATGAAACATTAACTATGTTTATAGAAGTTAAAGACATTTATCCCAATATTGGCACATGTGATTTTTAATATAAAAATAAAATTGCTATTAAAATCTAAGTTCAGACTGCCTAGATATAGTAAACATATTAAAGAGCAGTTGTATATGGCAAGTCAAAACACCATGTAAATAACGAACATTCAAATCTGTATATGTATGAATTATAGGCCAAAACCAAACTTTTCCTCAGTGCTAAATTTTTGTTTTCAAACTCCATTCAGAGCTATGTACAGTAATATTGTCAAGGTCAAGGGGCATTTGTGAACTTGCATGGACGAGTGACGGCTATTAATCAAATAGTGTAGTTTAATTTAATAAATCACAAAAATCATACATCTTTTTATTATGCACTGACCATATGTGCTTCATAATCAGGAGTGGACTTGTCGCTCGATACCAATTCAAAGACAATCCCATAGGCGACCATGTTAAAGTTTGTGTTTAAAAACACACTATATGCAATATATCAACCAAACGTGACTGACCCATAAATATCAGTACTACAACCCCTACCTCAAAGTATTAACTGCAGAAAAATGGTACCTTTCATGGCTCATTTTCGGTATAAACCAGATGTTTCTGCAACACCCCTAGTTTCGCACAAAATTTTAGTACTTTTTTTTACAGGTACCCCATACATGTTCCAAGCACAAAGGCTACTTGACACGGTGGTACTACATTCAAATAAAATTGCATACATTTTTAGCCCAGATGAAAACTAATTTTTTTTACAACCCGCTAACACACTCACATTTATAACCAATCACAGGACTTTGTGGTGTTTAACTTCTCTATCAAAAGTTCGGTACACCGCGAACTTCGACCCAGCCGGAAACTTAATTGGTATAGTGCAACCTATACTGATATCGCGGATACACATGTTTTCAAAAGGTGGTGAAATCATGTGTTTTTATGACAACCAGGAATCTGGGGTTGCTTCTGGCACATTAAAACTGACAACCTAACTGAAACTGTTGTTTCTGACGTGCAACCTAATTTAATGTACACCTCACAAAAACACATGTATTTTGTTGACAGTTTTGTACAAATGCAATATGTCATATTTGGAAAAAATAATTTTAAAAACAATAATACTCATGAGAAAGATATTATTGGCAGATGTGTGTGTTGCTCAGCTATATATGTGCTAGATACGACAGCATGGCTATTCAGAGTACCTCAACTCCTTAAACTTATCCATTGAAAACACATTCGTACTTGACTGACCCCTAGATTATGAAGACCGCAATAGGCCACATCAACAGAAATATTCAGTATTAAAAAAAATACAATGTCTGAGGAAGGAAAAACCAACATGAACTGCATCGGTATGAAGTAATGACTTAATGTCCTGCCACAATCACTGTGTGGAAGAAAAATGCCTGTATGCGGAGTGTGGGCATCTTCAAGTTACCATGTTGCGGGAATTTCAAATCCATCAGCTATGCAGATTTCAAATTGGACCAATCAAAACCATTGGCAGCCCACCAATATTCCTGACTATATTTTATGTATACCCTACTGTAGTTGGAGGTTTTAAAAAATTTGTGATATCGGAATTCTATCATGCAGCTTTCGCTATCATATTTTTTTGATTCATTACTAAAAAAACCTGTTTTAAGTGACATAACATTACACCGAAAAATCTATTTTATTGCATTATTTTCTAATCCAGATCAATACAATATGTATATTGGATGTATTCCTACAATCTGTAATCCAGCATATCATTTTTTAGCTATTAAACATTGGATAATCAGCATTAACAATAAAATAAATCATCAAATTACACCAAGGTAGATCATCAAATCTGCGAAAAATTGGTTCCAAATCTAGTATACACTTAAAATTACACTTCATGGGAGCCAAACTAAGTGATTATTTTAAAAAAAGATTGATCTGGAGACCTAAAGATATTTTAACAAGCTTATTGTTAGTATAAGAGAGAACAGAAGGCAGGCACGATAGTGACAAAAAAATTTAATGATGGCTTTGGTAAAAACAATTCTTCAAAAGTAAAAAAATGTTTCCCCTAAAACTACAAATTTGTCTAAAATGATGACTTAGCCACCACCCTATAAATATGCCAAAAGGACAATAAAAATCAAGGTCTTTAAAAAGTTAAGCTATCAGAAGTTACACACATGAACATTAACTATGTTTATAGAAGTTAAAGACATTATCCCAATATTGGGCCATGTTATTTTTAATATAAAAATAAATTGCCTATTAAAAATCTAAGTTCAGGACTGCCTAGAATATATTAACATATTTAAGAGCAGTTGTATATGGCAAGTCAAACACCATGTAAATACGAACATTCAATCTGTATAGTATGAATTATAGGCCAAAAACCAACTTTTCCTCAGTGCTAATTTTTGTTCAAACTCCCATTCAGAGCTATGTACAAGTAACTTATTGTCAAGGTCAAGGTCATTGCGAACTTGCATGGCCGAGTGACGGCTACTAATCAAATAGGTGTCAGTTTAATTTATTAAATCACAAAAATCATAATCTTTTTTTATTATGCACTGAATATGTGCTATAGGTTGGACTATACCAATTCAAAATCCCATAGGCGACCATGTTAACGTTTGTGTTTAAAATAACTATATATTTTTTTTTGCAATATATCAACCAAACTGTGAGACCCATAAATATCAGTACTACAACCCCTACCTCAAAGTATTACCTGCAGAAAAATGGTACCTTCATGGCTCATTTTTCGGTTATAACCCGATGTTTCTTGGGCAACACCCCTGAGTTTCGCGCACAAAATTTTAGTACTTTTTTTTCTTTCTACAGGTACCCCATACATGTTCCAAGCACAAGCTACTGACACGGTGGTATACATTCAATTATAAAATTGCCATACATTTTTGTAGCCCAGATGAAACTAATTTTTTTTACACAACCAACACACCTCACATTTATAACCATTCAATCACGGACTTGTGGTGTTACTTCTCTATCAAAAATTCGGTACACCTCGAACTTCGACCCAGCCGGAATTATTGGTATAGTGCAACCTATACCTGATACACAACATGTTTCAAAAAAGGTGTTGAATCATGTGTTTTATGGGACAACCAGGATCTGGTGTCTTTCTGACATAAAAACTGACAACCTCACTGAAACTGTTGTTTCTTACAGTGCAACCTAACTTTAATGTACACCTCACAAAACACATGTATTTTGTACAGTTTGTACAAATGCAATATGTCATATTTGAAAAAATAATTTTTTTTTAAAATAATACTCTGAAGATATTTATGTTCCCGATGTGTGATGTGTGCTCAGCTATATATGTAGAGACAGCATGGCTATTCAGTAGTACCTTCAACTCCTTAAACTTTATTCCATTGAAACACATGTACTTGACTGACCCCTAGATGATGAAGACCTCAATAGGCACATCAAGAAAAATAATCAGTATTAAAAAAATACAATGTCTGAGGAAGGAAAAACCAACATGACTGCATCGTGGATGAAGTAGATTTACTTCATGGTCACTGCACATCACTGTTCGGAAAAAAATTCCTGTTATGCTGAGTGTCGGGAATTCTTCAAGTTCACCTCGCATTAAGGGGCGTGCGGGAAATTCAAATCCATCAGCTTCATGCAGATTTTCAAATTGGACCCATCAAAACCCTTGGCAGCCACCAATATTCCTGAACTATATTTTTATGTATACCCTACTGCCAGTTGGAGGTTTTAAAAATTTGTGATATCGGAATTATCATGCAGCTTTCGCATATTTATTTTTGATTCATTACTAAAAAAACCATGTTTTTAAGTGACCTAATTACCCGACATCTATTTTATTGCAATTATTTTCTAATCCAGATCAATACAAATGTATATTGGATGTAGTTCCTACAATCTGTTATAACCCGCATATCAGTAGCTATTAACATTGGATAATACAGCATTAACAATAAAATAAATCATCAAATTACACCAAGGTAGTAGATAATCAAATCTGGAAAAAAATTGGTTCCAAATCTAGTATACACTTAAAATACCACTTCATGGGAAGCCAAACTAAGTGATTATTTAAAAAAAAAAAAGGGGAAATTTTGATCTGGAGACTAAAGATATGTTTAACAAGCTTATTGTTATGTCTAAATGAGAACAGAAGGCACAATAGTGACAAAAAATTTAATTATGGCTGTGGTACAAAAAATTCTTCAAAGTAAACAAAGTTTCCCCTAAACTACAAATTTGTCTAAATAGACTAGCACCCTATAAAATATGACCAAAAGGACAATAAAAATCAAAAGGTCTTAAAAAGTTAAAGCTATCGAGTACACACATTGAAACATTAAACTATGTTTATAGAAGTTAAAGAACATTATTCCCAATATTGGCACATGTTATTTTTAATATAAAATAAATTGTATTAAACTAAGTTCAGATGTAGATAATTAAAATTTAAGAGCAGTTGTATATGGCAAGTCAAACACCATGTAATAAGAACATTCAAATTGTATAGTATGAATTATAGGCCAAAACCAATTTCCCAGTGAATTTTTGTTCAAACTCATTCAGAGTATGTACAGTAATTATTGTCAAGGCAAGGTCATTTGTGAACTTGCAGGCCGAGTGACGGCTAATTAATAAAAGGTAGTTTAATTAATTAAATCACAAAATCATAATCTTTTTTTATGCATGAATAGTGCTATAGGTTTGGATATACCAATTCAAAATCCCATAGGCGACCATTTAACGTTGGTTTTTAAAAACACTTATGCAATAACAACCAAAGGACCCATAAATATCAGTATACAAACCCCTACCTCAAAGTTTAAACGCAGAAATGGTACCTTTCATGGCTCATTTTCGGTATAACCAGATGTTTCGCAACACCCCTAGTTTCGCACAAAAAATTTTTTTT
>NW_024536452.1:0-9383 GCF_016097555.1 Gigantopelta aegis | reverse complement strand
CTAGGGGTCAGTCAAGTACATGTGTTTCAATGGAATAAGTTTAAGGAGTTGAGGTACTCTGAATAGCCATGCTGTCTCTACATATATAGCTGAGCACACACACACATCTGACAATAAATATCTTCAGGAGTATTATTTTTAAAAAAATTATTTGTTCAAATATGACATATTGCATTTGTACAAAACTGTACAAAATACATGTGTTTTGTGAGGTGTACATTAAATTAGGTTGCACTGTAGAAACAACAGTTTCAGTGAGGTTGTCAGTTTATGTCAGAAGACACCAGATCCTGGTTGTCATAAAAACACATGATTCACCACCTTTTGAAACATGTATGTTATCAGTATAGGTTGCACTATACCAATTAATTTCCGTCTGGGTCGAAGTTCGAGGTGTACCGAACTTTTGATAGAGAAGTTAACACCACAAGTCCTGTGATTGGTTATAAATGTGAGTGTGTTGGTTGTAAAAAAAATTAGTTTCATCTGGGCTAAAAATGTATGCAATTTTATTTGATGTAGTACCACCGTGTCAAGTAGCCTTGTGCTTGGAACATGTATGGGGTACCTGTAAAAAAAAGTACTAAAATTTTGTGCGAAACTAGGGGTGTTGCAGAAACATCTGGTTATACCGAAAATGAGCCATGAAAGGTACCATTTTCTGCAGTTAATACTTTGAGGTAGGGGTTGTAGTACTGATATTTATGGGTCACAGTTTGGTTGATATATTGCATATAGTGTTTTTAAACACAAACGTTAACATGGTCGCCTATGGGATTTGAATTGGTATAGTCCAACCTATAGCACATATTCAGTGCATAATAAAAAAGATTATGATTTTTGTGATTTAATTAAATTAAACTACACTATTTGATTAATTAGCCGTCACTCGGCCATGCAAGTTCACAATGACCTTGACCTTGACAATAATTACTGTACATAGCTCTGAATGGAGTTTGAACAAAAATTAGCACTGAGGAAAAGTTGGTTTTGGCCTATAATTCATACTATACAGATTTGAATGTTCTTATTTACATGGTGTTTGACTTGCCATATACAACTGCTCTTAAATATGTTAATATATCTAGGCAGTCTGAACTTAGATGTTAATAGCATTTATTTTTGATCTTGAAACTAACATGTGCCATATTGGGATAATGTCTTTAGACTTCTAAACATAGTTAATGTTTTCATGTGTGTACTTCCGATAGCTTAACTTGTTTAAAGACCTTGATTGTTTATTGTCCTTTTGCATATTTATCGGGTGCTAAGTCATATTTTTAGACACATTTGTAGTTTTAAGGGGAACATGTTTTTGAGCTTTGAAGATTTTTTTACCAAAGCCATAATTTAACATTTTTTGTCAATATTGTTGCCTTTGCTGTTTCTTCATTTATAAACAACAATACGCTTGTTAAACATACATTTAGGTCTCCAGATTCAAATATTTTTTTTAAATAATAACTTAGTTTGCTACCATGGGGAAGGGTTGTGATGTGTTATATACTAGATTTGTAACCAAGTGGTGGTTTGTGGCCCGATTGGGGTCTTGTAGTCTAACCTTCGGCTACGATAAAACATACTTGAATAGAGTAAATTTTATATTATCCACACTTGTGAATGCCTAGCGATTAAATCCAACATCGGTAACCAACGCTGAAAATGAGGTATGACCTGGGTCGGATGACAACCCCAGATTAGATCTACCAATCACATCCAATATACCATATTGTATTGTCTGGATTAGAAAATAATGCAATAAAATAAGTAGTTTTTAGGGTAATTATGTCACGTGTAAAACAGGGTTTTGTTTAGTAAATGAAAATCAAAGAATATAGGCGGAAAGCTTGATGATAATTCCAGATAGTACACATTGTTTTTTAAACCCTCCAACTACAGTAGGGTAGACATAGAAATATAGTCAGGAAGTGTTGTGGGTGCTGACCAAGTGGTTTGGGTCGCGATGGTCACAATTTGAAAATCTGGCATAGCTGATGGATTTGGAAATTCCCGCACATGGTAACTAAAATACGAAGTGCCACAACTTCGCCATACAGGATCTTTCTTCCAACAAGGTGATGTGGCAGGACATGATCCCATTACCTCCTACCGATGCAGTCATGTTGGTTTTCCTTTCCTCAGGACATTGTATTTTTTTAATACTGATATTTCTTTGATGTGCCTATTGTGGGTCTTCATAATCTAGGGGTTCAGTCAAGCGTGCATGGTGGTTGCCATTGAATCAGGTTTCAGGAGGTTATGGGTTACTCTGAATAGCGCATCGTCTGTCGTTAAATAGTACTTGATGTGAGCGACACACATCACATTCTGAGCAATTAAAGATCTGTCAGTGTTAGTATTATTTTCAATAAAGAATTTTTTTTGTTCAAACTATATGAAATCTTGCCATTTGTACACAACTGTCACCAAAAATCATGTGTTTTGGTGAGGTGTACATTAAATTATGTTTTGCACATGTAGAAACAACAGTTGCTAGTGGTGTTGGTCAGTTTTATGTCAGAAGGACACCAGATTCTGGGTTGCATTAAAAAAACACATGATTCACCACCTTTTTTGAAACATGTTATGTTATCCGTATAGGTTGAACTATAACCAATTAATTTCCTCTGGGTGAAGAAGTTTCGAGTGTCAAGCCGAACTTTTTGATAGAGAAGTTAACACCCATCAAGTCCTTGTGATTGGTATACAATGTGAGTTTGGTTGGTGTGTAGAAAAATTTTAGGTTCATCTGGCTATAAAAATGTTGGCCAAATTTTATGTGATGTAGTTACCACTCTTTGTCAAGTAGCCGTGTGCTTGGAACATGTATGGGGTACCTGTCAACGAAAGTACTAATGTGTTGTGCGAAACTAGGGCGGGTGTTGCAGAAACATTCTGGGTTTATAACCGAAAATGAGCCCTGAAAGGATACCCATTCTTGCAGTTACTAATTTGAGGTATTGGGGTTGTAGTACGGATAATTGTCTGGGTCACATGTTTGGTTGAATATTTGCATGATAGTGGTTGTGTTAACACAAACGGTTTAACATGGTCTCCTATGGGATTTGAAGGGGTATAGTCAAACCTATAGGCACATATTCCATGTGCATAATAAAAAAGATTATGATTTTTGTGATTTTAAATTAATAACACTACCACGATTATGATTAATTTTTTTAAAAGCCGTCACTCTCGTCCTGCAAGTTCACAATTGACCTTGCCATGACAATACTGACTGTACATAGCTCTGAATGGAGTTGTTTGACAAACATTTAGCAATGAGGAGGAAAAGGTGTTCTTGGTCCATATAACTTCATACATATACAGATGTTGAATGTTTCGTATTTACATGGTTTTTGACCTTTGCCCTATACAACTGCTTCTGTAAATATGTTTAATATATCTAGGGCAGTCTGAACTTGCTTTGGTTAATAGCAATGTTATTTTTATATTAAAAGGTAACCTTTGCCAATTAGTTTGGGATAATGTACTTTAACTTTTTCTATAAACATAGTGTAAGGGTTTCAGGGTTGGGTCCTTCTGATGAGATTAATTGTTTAAAGACAGTGATTTTTATTGGGCCTTTTGGCATATTTATATGGTGCCTAGTCAATTTGAGACACATGTTGGTGTAGTTTGTAGTGGAAAACATGTTGTTTGTCGTAGTTGGACGAATTTTTGGTTTAAACCAAATGACCATAATTAAACAATTTTGGTCCACTATTGCTGGCCGTCTGTTGGCTCCGTTTTACAGTGACAATAAGGGCTTTGGTTACAACCATACCGTTGTAGGTCTCCAGATCAAATGTTTGTTTAATAATTAATCACTTTAGTTTGCTCCCTGGAAGTGTAATTTTGATTGTTATACTATATTTGGAACTCAATTTTTCCAGATAGAAAGATTATCTATCCCTTGCTGGGTAAATTATGATGATTTAATATTTATTGATTATGCCTGTAATAACTCCAATGTTAAATAGCTAAATGATATGCCTGCATATACCAGACATTGTAGCGAATACATCCAATATATACATAATTTCTCAATCTAGAATCTGGATAGAAAATAAAATGACATAAAATCGATGTCTCCGGGTAATTATGTCCCTTCAAAAACAGGATTTCTTTTAGTTAATGAATCACAAAATAAATTACTGCGGCGGGAACGCTGCACTGCGGAATTCCAGATATCACACATGTTTAAAACCTACCACCTTACAGTAGGGTACATACTAAAAAATATATTCCAGTAAAATATTGGTGGCTGCCACTGGTTTTTGCGGGGTGCCAATTTGAAACTCTTGCATAGCTGATGGATTTGGAAATTCCCGCACCTGGTTAAACTTGAAGCAGGACCCCACACTCAGCATACGGATATTTTCTCTGTAAGGGGGGGGGGGGAAACTGGGGGGGGGGGGGGGGGGACCGTAGTGGTGGCGGGACATGGGTATCATTACTTAATACAAGAGTGGCAGTGGCGGTGTGGGTGTGGGGGTTTTCGCGCGGTCAATTAATGGGAACATTTGGGGGGGTGGTAGGGTGGTGTGTTTAATGACTGTGAGGTAGTTGGGTCTTGAGTGTGCGCGTATTGTGAGGGTCGGGTTGCATAATGCTAGGGGGGGTTGGGCAGTCAAGTACATGTGTTTCATTGGGGATAAGTTTAGAGGAGGGTGTTTAGGGGTAGCGGTCTGAATAGCGCAGGGGGCTGGTGCTCTACCATTAGTAGGGTAGGGCGGAGGCACACACACAGGGCAGTGGGCGGGTGACCGAAAAATCTCGTCAGGAGTATTAGGGTTGGGGTAAGGACAAAAGGAAGTATTTGGGTGGCAAGGAATCTGGACATATTTGCATTGGTTACAAATACTGTTACCACATGGCGCATGGGGTGTGTTTGGTGAGGTGGTACATTAAATTAGGTTGCACGTTAGACAACACAGTGTTCAGTGAGGTTGTCAGTTTATGTCCAGAAGACACCAGATCCTGGTTTGTTCATAAAAACACATTGAGTTCACCACCTTTTTGAAAAACATGTATGTTTATCAGTATAGGTTGCACTATTACTCAAATTATTTTCCGGCCTGGCGTCGAAAGTTCGAGGTGTACCGAAAAACTGTTGATTAGAGAAGTTAACACCCCAAGTGTCCTGTGATTTGGGTATAACTGTGAGTGTGTTGGTTTGTATAAAAAAATTTAGTTTCCTCTGGGCTAAACATGTATGCAATTTTAATTTGAATGTAGTAACCACACGTGTCAAGTACCTTGTGTCGTGGAACCGGTATGGGGTACCTGTCAAAAAAATTACTAAAATTTTGTTGCGAACTAGGGTGTTGCGAAACATCCTGGTTGATACCGAAAAAGAGCCATGGAAAAAGGTACCATTTTCTGTCAGGGAATACTTTTGAGGTAGGGGTTTGTTAGTGTAGTACTGATATTAATGGGTCCCAGGTGTTGTTGATATATTGCATATATTGTTTTTAAAACACAACGTTAACAATGGTCGCCCCCTTGGGAGGGAATTGGTATAGTCCAACCTATAGCACATATTTCAGGTGCCTTAAATAAAAAAGCTTAGGATTTTTGTGATTTAATTAAATTAAAACTACACTAGTTGATTAATAGCCTCCACTCGGCCATGCAAGTTTCACAATGACCTTGACCTTGACAATATTACTGTACATACGCTATTAATGAAGTTTGAAACAACATTAGCACTGAGGAAAGTTTGGTTTTGGGCCTAGAATTAATACTATACACAGATTTGAATGTTCTTATTTACATGGTGTTTGAATTAGCCCATATCCAACTGCGGCGTTAAAATTGTTGCGAGATGATCGTAGGTCGCAGGGTCGCTGACCTTAGATTGTAATAGCCAATTCTTTGTAGATTAAAGAAAGACCTTGTGCCAATATTGGGATAGTGTCTGTTAACTTCTATAAAGCATAGTTGAATGTTTCAATGTTGGGTACTTCCTGCTAGCTTAAATTTTACAAGACCTTGGAGTCTTTTATTGTCGCTTTTGGCATATTGTCTAGGTGGTGCTAAAGGCATAGTTTTAGTACACATTTGGTAGTATTTAGGGGGGAAACAGGTTTGTTTACTTTTGAAGAAAGAATTTTTACCAAAACCCCATAATTAACATTTTTGCTCAATATTGGTGCCTTATGTTCTCATTATACATAAACAATAATCTTGTTAAACATACCTTTAGGTCCTACGATCAAATCTTTTTTTTAAATACTCACTTATTTAGTTTTGCTCCCATGAAGTGTATTTTGAGTGTATTCTAGATTTGGAACCAAGTTTTCCAGATTTGATTATCTACCTTGGTGTAATTTGATGATTTATTTTATTGTTAATGCTGTATTATCCAATGTTCATAGCTAAAATGATGTATGCTGGATTACAGATGGTTTAGGAAATACATCCAATATACATATTGTATTGATTCTGGATTAGAAAAATAATGCAATAACAGAGATGTTCGGGTAAATAATTTCACTTCAAAACAGGTTGTTTTTTTTTTTTAGTAATGAATCAAAAATAAATATGCGAAAGCTTTGCAGTGATTATTCCAAGGATGAATCAAACATTTTTAAAACCTACAACTACAGTAGGGTATACATAAAATATAGTCCAGGAATATTGGTGGCTGCCAAGGGTTTTTGGATGGTACAATTTGAAAATCTGCCATAGCTGATTGATTGTTGAAATTCCCGCACATGGTAACTTGAAAGATGCCCACCACTCAGCCTACAGGCTTTTTCTTCAAACAGTGATGTGCAAGCAGGACATTAAGTTCATTACTAATAACAGATGCACAGTCATGTGGTTTTTCCAGTCCTCATACATTGTATTTTTTTTTTAATAACTGATATTTCTTTCATGTGTGCCTATTGAGGTCTTCATACTCTGGGGGTCAGTCAAGTTACATGTGTTTGTCATAAAATAAGTTTAAAAAAAAAGGGGGGGGGGCGGGGAGTTGAGGTTACTCTGAATAGCCATGCTGTCTCTAAAATATATAGCTGAGCACAAAACACCAACATATGACAATAAATATCCTTCAGGAGTATTATTTTAAAAAAAAGTATTTTTTCAAATAATGACATATTTTGCATTTGGTACAAAACGGTACACAATACAGGTGTTTTGTGAGGTGTAACATTAAATTAGGTTGCACGGTAGAAAACAACAGTTTTCAGTGTAGGTGTGTCAGTTTAGTCAGAGGAAACCAGATCCTGGTTGTCATTAAAAGCACATGATTTCCCCACCTTTTGAAACATGTATGTTATCCGTATAGGTGTTCACTTTACCAATTAATTTCCCGCGGGGTCGAAGTTCGAGGTGTGACCGAACTTTTGATAGAGAAGTTAACACCAAAAAGTCCTGTGATGGGTTAGTCAATATGGAGTTGTGTTTGGGTTGTAAAAAAAATTATTTTCATCTGGGCTAAAAATGGATGCGATTTGATTTGATTGTAGTACCTACGTGTGTCAAGTAGCCCTTGTGCGTGGAACATGTATGGGGTTCCCTGTAAAAAAAAGTCCTAAAATTTTGGTGCGAAACTATGGTTGTTGCAGAAAACATTTTCTGGGTATTACCGAAAATTGAGCCATGACAGGGTACCATTTTCTGGAGTTAATACTTTGAGGTTAGGGTTTTGTAGTTTACTGGATGTTTATGTGTCCCAGTTTGGTTTATATATTAGACCTATAGTTTTTTAAACACACAAACTTTAACAAAATGGGTCGCCTCTGGGATTTGAATTGTTATAGTTCCCCCTTATACACATAATTCAGTGCATAATAAAAAAGATTATGATTTTTTGTGATTTAATTAAATTAAACTACACTATTTGATTAATTAGCCGTCACTCGGCCATTGCACTTTCACAATGACCTTGAAGCTTTGTACAATAATGAATGTACCATAGCTCTGAATGGAGTTTTTTTGAACAAAAAATACAGGCACTCGATGAAAAAGTTGGTTTTGGCCTATAATCCCTACTATACAGATTGGAATGTTATTATTTTCATTGTGTGTAGACTTTTGCCTTATACACTTCTCTGAAATATTTTAAGAATATCTAGGCAGTCTTAACTTAGCTTTTAATAGAAATTTATTTTTTATATTAAAAATCAGAGACATGTGCCAATATTGGGGATAATGTCTTTAACTTCTCTAAACCTAGTGAATGTTTCATGTGTGGTACTTCCTGATTAGCTTAACTTTTGTAAGAGACCTTGATTGTTTATTGTCCCTTTTGGAATATTGATAGGGTGTCTAAGTCATATGTTAGACCACAATTTTGGAGTTTTAGGGGAAACATTTTTTTACTTTGAAGAATTTTTTACCAAACATAATTAACATTTTGTCACTATTGTGCCTTCTGTTCTCATTTATACATAACAATAAGCTTGTTAAACATATCTTTAGGTCTCCAGATCAAATCTTTTTTTAAAATAATCACTTAGTTTGCTCCCATGAAGTGTATTTTGAGTGTATACTAGATTTGGAACCAATTTTTCCAGATTTGATTATCTACCTTGGTGTAATTTGATGATTTATTTTATTGTTAATGCTGTATTATCCAATGTTAATAGCTAAATGATATGCTGGATTACAGATTGTAGGAATACATCCAATATACATATTGTATTGATCTGGATTAGAAAATAATGCAATAAAATAGATGTTCGGGTAATTATGTCACTTAAAAACAGGTTTTTTTAGTAATGAATCAAAAATAAATATGCGAAAGCTGCATGATAATTCCAGATATCACACATTTTTAAAACCTCCAACTACAGTAGGGTATACATAAAATATAGTCAGGAATATTGGTGGCTGCCAATGGTTTTGATGGTCCAATTTGAAAATCTGCATAGCTGATGGATTTGAAATTCCCGCACATGGTAACTTGAAGATGCCCACACTCAGCATACAGGATTTTCTTCCAACAGTGATGTGCAGGACATTAAGTCATTACTTCATACAGATGCAGTCATGTTGGTTTTCCCTTCCTCAGACATTGTATTTTTTTAATACTGATATTTCTTTGATGTGCCTATTGAGGTCTTCATAATCTAGGGGTCAGTCAAGTACATGTGTTTCAATGGAATAAGTTTAAGGAGTTGAGGTACTCTGAATAGCCATGCTGTCTCTACATATATAGCTGAGCACACACACACATCTGACAATAAATATCTTCAGGAGTATTATTTTAAAAAAAATTATTTTTTCAAATATGACATATTGCATTTGTACAAAACTGTACAAAATACATGTGTTTTGTGAGGTGTACATTAAATTAGGTTGCACTGTAGAAACAACAGTTTCAGTGAGGTTGTCAGTTTATGTCAGAAGACACCAGATCCTGGTTGTCA
>NW_024536451.1:0-10043 GCF_016097555.1 Gigantopelta aegis | reverse complement strand
AAACTGACTAAAATTTTAATTTTATTTTCTGTTATATTGATTATTCAATGACAGCAGAATAACAAATTACCTTTCACTGATTTACCCACAAAGGTCAAAATAAAAGAAATCTGTGATGGTATGAAATAGCTTTTATACCTTGATCTATATACAGAACTTCACAGTGACCTCCAAACTAAGATGTATGGGGGAAAAAAGGAATGACTATCTTTCCAATAGTCACTTTCCGCACCCTTGTTTTGGCTTCGTACAGAATAAATAAAACATATCCAACCGATTCCAACGGTAATATTTTGTTATGATATATTAGACAAAAGGTACTTTTTATTTCTTTCATCTTTTAAAACTTAAACTTAATATTTTGTCCAGAATTATGAAAAATTAAAACATACCGACCTGTAAACAGCGTTGTCTGCTTGTTATATAATTTTGAGTCTAGCGAACCTTTTTTGCTTTGTCTGGCTGAACTCACCACTGTTTTGATAGAGATTTAACAGTGCATACCATCACAGCAGTCAAATGGTGGAATAGTTTGGGCAAATTTATTACAAAACTTAGTCTTACCAAATCCAATGCCAATTTGTCTTTGATAAACAATAATTTCAGCCCTAACTTACCATAGAACGGGTGGACCCGGGGAACGAGCTCCTTCCATGTTCGATACTTGCTGATGATATCGCCAAGATCCACCAGAAAAAAGGGATCCTCGCAGTGCTGTGGAGAGAGTAGAAAAAGAACATGCACAACACAACTTCAATGTTTGTTAATCAGTACATTCGTTAAAAAACACAAAAAAAACTTCATTTCGTTAAGATCACTTATGTCACGTATAATAAAGTAAAGTTTGTTTTATTAAACGACGCCACTAGAGCACAATCAAGTATAATAACTGCAGTAGGTTAAGATCACTGTATGTCAAGTATAAAAATCACAGTAGGTTAAGATCACTGTATGTTAAAAACGTATAAAAACTGCAGTAGGTTAAGATCTCTGTATGTCACGTATAACAGCCACAGTAGGTTAAGATCAGTCACGTATAACAGCCACAGTAGGTTAAGATCTCTGTATGTCACGTATAACAGCCACAGTAGGTTAAGATCTCTGTATGTCACGTATAACAGCCACAGTAGGTTAAGATCTCTGTATGTCACGTATAACAGCCACAGTAGGTTAAGATCTCTGTATGTCACGTATAACAGTAGGTAAGATCAGCCACAGTAGGTTAAGATCTGTGTATGTCACGTATAACAGCCACAGTAGGTTAAGATCTCTGTATTTCACGTATAACAGCCACAGTAGGTTAAGATCTCTGTATGTCACGTATAACAGCCACAGTAGGTTAAGATCACTATATGTCACGTATAACAGCCACAGTAGGTTAAGATCACTATATGTCACGTATAACAGCCACAGTAGGTTAAGATCACTATATGTCACGTATAACAGCCACAGTAGGTTAAGATCTCTGTATGTCACGTATAACAGCCACAGTAGGTTAAGATCACTGTAGGTTAAGATCTGTGTCACGTATAACAGCCACAGTAGGTTAAGATCTCTGTATGTCACGTATAACAGCCACAGTAGGTTAAGATCACTATATGTCACGTATAACAGCCACAGTAGGTTAAGATCACTATATGTCAGGTATAAAGACTACAGTAGGTTAAAATCTCTGTATGTCACGTATAACAGCCACAGTAGGTTAAGATCACTATATGTCACGTATAACCGCCACAGTAGGTTAAGATCACTATATGTCAGGTATAAAGACTACAGTAGGTTAAAATCTCTGTATGTCAAGTATAAAGACTACAGTAGGTTAAAATCACTATATGTCAAGTATAAAAACTGCAGTAGGTTAAAATCACTATATGTCAAGTATAAAGACTACAGTAGGTTAAGATCACTATATGTCAGGTATAAAGACTACAGTAGGTTAAGATCACTGTATGTCAGGTATAAAACAGTAGGTTAAGATCACTATATGTCAAGTATAAAAACTGCAGTAAGTTAAAATCTCTGTATGTCAAGTATAAAGACTACAGTAGGTTAAGATCACTATATGTCAGGTATAAAAACTGCAGTAGGTTAACATCACTGTATGCCAAGTATAAAAACAGTAGGTTAAGTCACTGTATGTCACATATAAAAACAGTAGGTTACGATCATTGTATGTCAAGTATAAAAACTGCAGTAGGTTATATAGCTTAAAGGAGGGGACAATTAAGGCATTTGGCCTGGTATGCATATTCAACGATATATAATGCACATTATTCCTTAATATCAACAAGTATAATTGTATAGTTAATTAATAAAATGGTTAAATGTGACGGCTATTATATATAACGGGCGCAGCCATTTTGTACCATCCCAGTGAATACGCCCTCTGGCGAGCTGGTGGTTACGTAATACCTAACGTGTCACGTCAGGAATTAGTCTTCGAACTGAAGAAACAAAACATACCTAATTTTTACGGATGCATCGCAATTTTCTGTAATAATAGCCATCCCAGTAAGCCAGCAACAATTATATATTATTTTTCAATACAAAATAAATCACCATTGTCAAAGTGTTGAAATAACTGTATTATGTTTTGTACATAAATTAACACATGTACTGAAATAATAATCGGAGTGTTTTCTTAGTTAATTGGTATTTTCTTTCCGTGGCCTATACCTGTGGTTCCTGATTGGCAGGTGTATATTTAGACGGTCCCCAGACACTGTGTCAAGACACACTAAAAATACGTGCCTCTTGTATTAAGATCACAGGGTACTGTGTGATAACCGCACGGATATCCCTCAAATCGTAATGGACTTATCAGCCTTCCTGCTTTATTAATTTAAGTAATTCTGTAAAACCCTTGATTAAGTAGACTTTCCCATCTAAAATCACAAAACTGACCAATTACATCGTCCCAAAGAAAAGAAAAGTATCACTTGGGTATCGTGAGTGGTCGTTTTTGCTCGAACGTACCCTACCAATAGGCCTAATAATATGCATTTTTTCTTTGGTTTTAAAAAAAAAGAGAAAAATACTGTAACTCCATTTCGTTCTATTGATGCAAATTGCAATATATTTAGTTAAATAGTTTATTATACTATCAAGCCATTTATGTTGTTTTACAAGTCAGGTTGATGAAAGCGAAGCGCCTTGTCGTAAATTAGAGCGTTTGATTACACTGTGCATAGAGGAGATGGACGGAGCTGACGTCACTTCGCCCCAAGCTATACCACCGGACGTCACTAAAACGAAACAAAATGGCTGCCCCCAGTTAGCAGAAATAATCATATTTTTTATTAACTCTAAAATTACGCGTTTTTCATTTGTTAAAGTGTCAGTATGTGTTGGTGGTCCGGATATGTATCTTTCCAACACAAGGCTCTTGTTTGAGTTGACCCTACCTTTAAGATCACTGTATGTCACGTATAAAAACTGCAGTAGGTTAAGATCACTGTATGTCAAGTATAAAGTAAAGTTAGTTTTATTTAACGACGCCACTAGAGCACATTGATTTTTTATCTTATCATCGGCTATTAGACGTCTAACATATGGTCATTCTGACACTGGTTATTTTAGAGGAAACCCGCTGTCGCCACATAGGCTACTCCTTTACGACAGGCAGCAAGGGATCTTTTAGTTGCGTTTCCCACAGGCAGGATAGCACAAACCATGGCCTTTGTTTAACCAGTTATGGATCACTGATCGGTGCAAGTGGTTTACACCTACCCATTGAGCCTTGCGGAGGGTTTGGAGTCGGTACCGGGATTAAAAATCCCATGCCTCGACTGGGATCCGGACAGAGTACTTACCAGCCTGTAGACCGATGGCCTAACCACGACGCCACCGAGGCCGGTGTCAAGTATAAAAACTACAGTAGGTTAAGATCACTGTATGTCAAGTATAAAAACTGCAGTAGGTTAAGATCACTGTATGTCAAGTATAAAAACTGCAGTAGGTTAAGATCACTGTATGTCAAGTATAAAAACTACAGTAGGTTAAGATCACTGTATGTCAAGTATAAAAACTGCAGTAGGTTAAGATCACTGTATGTCAAGTATAAAAACTGCAGTAGGTTAAGATCACTGTATGTCAAGTATAAAAACTGCAGTAGGTTAAGATCACTGTATGTCAAGTATAAAAACTGCAGTAGGTTAAGATCACTGTATGTCAAGTATAAAAACTGCAGTAGGTTAAGATCACTGTATGTCAAGTATAAAAACTGCAGTAGGTTAAGATCACTGTATGTCAAGTATAAAAACTGCAGTAGGTTAAGATCACTGTATGTCAAGTATAAAAACTGCAGTAGGTTAAGATCACTGTATGTCAAGTATAAAAACTGCAGTAGGTTAAGATCACTGTATGTCAAGTATAAAAACTGCAGTAGGTAAGATCACTGTATGTCAAGTATAAAAACTACAGTAGGTTAAGATCACTGTATGTCAAGTATAAAAACTGCAGTAGGTTAAGATCACTGTATGTCAAGTATAAAAACTGCAGTAGGTTAAGATCACTGTATGTCAAGTATAAAAACTGCAGTAGGTTAAGATCACTGTATGTCAAGTATAAAAACTGCAGTAGGTTAAGTTCACTGTATGTCAAGTATAAAAACTGCAGTAGGTTAAGATCACTGTATGTCAAGTATAAAAACTGCAGTAGGTTAAGATCACTGTATGTCAAGTATAAAAACTGCAGTAGGTTAAGATCACTGTATGTCAAGTATAAAAACTGCAGTAGGTTAAGATCACTGTATGTCAAGTATAAAAACTGCAGTAGGTTAAGATCACTGTATGTCAAGTATAAAAACTGCAGTAGGTTAAGATCACTGTATGTCAAGTATAAAAACTGCAGTAGGTTAAGATCACTGTATGTCAAGTATAAAAATGACAGTAGGTTAAAGGGACATTCCTGCTGCATTGTAAGATGTTTCCAACTAATAAAATATTTCTACGATTAAACTTACGCATTAAATATATTTTCTTGTTTAGAATATCAGTGTCTGTATAATGAATGTGTTTCTGGTCATATCAATATTTGTAAGAAGCCCAAACTGGATTTTGTCGAAAAAATAGTTTTTAGGAAATAAAATGAAATTTAACCTAGTACAAATATTAGAACGGTCTAACACGTTTAATATACAGCCACTAACATTTTATGCAGAAAAATACATTTGATATGTAATTACAATCGTTAAAACGTCTCTGTTAGTCGATAACATCTTAAAAATTGCAGCAAACTCAGGAATGTCCCTTTAAGATCACTATATGTCAAGTATAAAAACTACAGTAGGTTAAGATCACTGTATGTCAGGTATAAAACAGTAGGTTAAGATCACTGTATGTCAAGTATATAAACTACAGTAGGTTAAGATCACTGTATGTCAAGTATAAAAACTACAGTAGATTAAGATCTCTATATGACACATATAAAAACTGCAGTAGATTAATTAAACAATCAAGTCAAATATTAGCATTACAAATATGTATTGAAAAGATGCATAGCCGGACCATCAACACATGTAATAACAGTTTAAGAAATGAAAAACGCGTAATTTTAGAATTAACAAAAAAACACACCCAAAACCACAAAAAAACCCCATGATTGTTCCTGCTAACTAGAGGCAGCCATTTTGTTTCTTTTGCGTCACCTCCAGTACTCTAGCATGGAAAGGAAATGATGTCAGCTTCTGTAAACTACTCCTGCATGTATAAAGTAAACAAACGCAGTGATTTAAGGCATGGCGTTTTTCTTTGATCTTGTAAAACAATATAAATGCCCTGATAATATAATAAACTATTTGACTAAACATATTTCAGTGCGCATTAACAGAATGAAATGGGGTTACAGTATTTTCCCTCTGCAAAAATCCAAAGTAATAAATGCATACTAGTACGTTCGAGCATAACCAAGTAATAATTTCGTTTTCTATTGACCTACGTAATTGGTCAGTTCTTTAATTTTATGACAGCGTCAGTCTACTTAAGCAATAGTATTATAGATTTATTTATAGTAAAAACCACTGTCGGTTGATAATGTCCAATACCGTTTTAGGGGTAACAGGTTATTTGTTGGAGAAAGTCTTTTTAAAAAAAATTCTTGAGTAATTATAGTGCCACGGGTCATGATCCACTACTAGTCCGAACGGACGTAGAAAGTGTGTTTCTTTCTACGTCCGAAACTTGTTACATTGCCCTATATATAGCTGGTATTCAAAATTTATGGCACCATCTTTCAATCGTTTCCCAATCGAAACAGTGCAACAAATACACACCAAAAATGTATAACCTACCGTACTCGCTAAATCCCGATTGAAGTAATTGCGTCATTATTAACAAAATAAGTCTTCTAAGACAACCTACAAAAATCTGCCCGCTATTTTAAATTTGCTAAATAGAAGGAAGCAACCCGCGATGCACATTAAGAATAGTATTGACAGTGCTTGAACCTAAATTGGATATTATCACGAAAATAAGTTGGAATGTCTGTAAAGACAATCTGTCTAAAAGATGGAAAACTTAAATAAAACCCGGACAGATGTCATTCTTCAGCCTTGGGAGGCAAGACATCTAGGAGACGGACACTCCAAAACCAAACCAACCCACTGGATAGAATGAATTCATCAGCCCTGTAAAGTAACCATTCTAAGAGAAGGGACTCTGAAATCAAACCAACCCACTGGATAGAATGGATTCATCAGCCCTGTAAAGTAACCATTCTAGGAGACGGACACTCCAAAACCAAACCAACCCACTGGATAGAATGGATTAATCAGCCCTGTAAAGTAACCATTCTAAGAGAAGGGACTCTGAAATCAAACAATTGCTGCCTTGCAGGATGGCTTTCAGAGCCAAAGGTTAAGAGAGATAACTCTACAAAAATCACAGCTGAAGTCGGAAAGCCCTAGCCGAAGTGGCGCGAACTAGAAATAGGGGGCTTATGCAACAACATTCAAATGATGATCACAGAAGAAGAAGAAGTTGAAATGACTTAATGTGCGCTCTGCACTAGATCCACTACAAGCTAATGGCATCACTAAACAGAGATAAACTTAGGACATGTCATGACGCATCAGACTGGTAAAATTGCATCATAATTATACGCTTTGATATTAATAATACCGGTACGTATTCGTTTTTTTGTCTAGACCATGGCGTCGCTACCAAACATTTGCAATTGCATTGTCTAGTATCTACCAAATATACACCTGGCAATCAGGAATCATAGATGGTGGTAATTAAAAGAATATACCAATTAACTAACTTAGTAAGAAAACTTATTATGAATGTTTAACAATACCCAGCACAAAATAGTCATCGGCTATTGGGTGTCAGAAAAGGTAAGTACATGGAAATATTAACTAAATAAACAAAATGACTGTTTAACTAAGTAAACAGTCATTTTATTATTGTAGTTTGAAGGTTTCTGAAATAGCCGCTTAATGGACCATGTAGCGTGTGCACTGTCAGGATACTCTGGCGGTACGCCACATTTTGGTGGAGTGTAATCATCTGAAGGAAATTAGAAAAGATATATTTGGACAAGTTTTATAACAATTTCTTCGAGATACTGACTTTTAGTATAAATTTGATAATTTACTATGTGTTCTTTACACTGCGTTTTAATTTCACAGTTGCATTTTTATGTTGATGTTGATCATCACTTTATTGTTTTTGCATTTACCATAGTCTGACACCCAATAGCCGATGTATTTTTCGTGCTGGGATGTCGTTAAACATTAATTAATTAATTCATTCATTCATTACTGCTGGCTTACTGGGATAGATATCAATACAGAACCTTGTGACGCATGCCTTTTCTCAGTTCTAAGACGCGTTAAGCATTACAAGTCTGCTTTCAATTTGCCCCATGTCGGTTTTGGTGTCCGCTACAGTGATTTTATACGGGTACGGCACAAGACTACTTCATCCTTCCTGCACCTCCTGTAGGATGATTGCCACTCTCCGGGACTAACTTGACTAGTTCGCGACCACAGCGTCCCAATTATCTTGCCAAGTCGAAAATATATACTAGTATTGGTTAATATGATATTTAAAACACTGTAGGGGACATCAACACCCCTCGGTCACCTCTACAGTGATGTTAAATATATTAACCGACTGGTGTTGGTGTACTCTATAGTGATTTTAAATATATTAGCCGACGGGTGTTGGTGTACTCTATAGTGATTTTAAATATAATATGAACCGGATGTGCATACGTATCTGACGTATTCATTTATTTTAAAGAAGGACTCTCCTCCTCATTGTGAACATTGTCAGTGTACACTGACTGCGCCATATTTTGGTGGAGTGCGATCATCTCAAGCCGTCGGTGTTGGTGTCTTCTACAGTGATTTTAAATATCATAGTAACCGACTGGTGTTGGTGTCCCCTACAGTGATTTTAAATATCATATTAACCGGATGTGCATACGTATCTGACGTATTCATTTATTTTAAAGAAGAACCCTCCTCCTCAGTGTGAACATTGTCAGTGTACACTGACTGCGCCACATTTTGGTGGAATGTGATCATCTCAAGCCGACGAAAAATTATATATTTGGCAATAGAAATGTTTTGGAATCTTTTAAATTTCACCCAGAATTAATTTTAATGTTTTTAAAACATTTTGATTTCTATACAACGTTTTAACATATACTTATATTTATTTATGTATTGTATTATACTTCTCCCCACAGCTCCTTACACTGTGGTTTTACATAAGTATATGAATAATATTTTCATACACTTACCATTTGTGACACCCAAAAACCTATGTGTATTTTTGTGTTGGGGTGTCATTAAAGAATTCTTTCATTCGTTAAGTATTACGTAACAACCTCAAGAGAACGGATTCACCGGGATAAGCAAAATGGCTGCGTTCGTTTTGTATATATGTATTAGCCGTTACCATGTTTACCATTTTATTAATCAAATATAACAATATACTAATTATGTGCATTAAATATCGTTGAATATGAACACCAGTCCAAAAGACTTGCCTAATCATGCCTTTAAGATCACCGTACTATGTGAACTATAAAAAACTACAGTATATTACAGTAAGTGTGTGTCAATAGGCTATGTAAAGTTGTATGTCCTACACTTGCTAGGGTAATACCTAGTCTGAAATAACTGTGGTTGTGGGTTGGGCACATACTGTCAGTGACAATAATATTAGCACTCTTCCAGCGGGATTCTTTTAGTTTTGTTCATTTAAATCTCAAACCCTGACCTCCGACTCCAAGGAAACTGTTATATCAGCAATGAGACTTTTCTTGGCTTTAATGGACGGCATTACGTCAACGACGTGGCCATTTCCCATGTCATGCTTCATTCTTGACGCTAATTTTGTCACACAACCTGAAATAAGCAAAATATATCAGAAAAAATATTTAAATAAACCAAAAGAAAATATTGAAAAGTTTGCTAATTATTATCAATTTTTCAAAAAGGAAATAAATTACCCCCTCTCCCGTATTTACCAAGATTCGCAAAGACAAAAACAATATCAAGAGCCTTTATTATATTTTACAAATAAAAATCAGCAAATGTTTTGCAAAGCTCATCCAAAGTGATCTGGTATAAAGTACATGCATACGTGCATATGCGTACCTGTATATATATATTGAAACGGACTATGCCCGTACTTTGATAAAATACAAAACGCAGTTGAATTGTAAATGTTTTATTTACAAATTAACACAGCGGAAATAGTTACTTCGCTAATTTACAATAGGCTGCAAATATTGTCAGCTTTCAGAATGAATTTATATAATTATAATATTCTGTAAGTGAAGAACTAATTATTAAGAAACAAGAAAGTATTCTTAATTGGCTGTTCTACAAATAATAATTATGAAATAGCGAATATTTGCAACCTATTTCCGGGTTCATTATGGTGGACCGAGTATGACGAAGATACATAGAGAATGACGTCATGTACCAGCGGACACGTAGGCAGTCTGTCACGTGGTACACTTCCACCCGTATAAAAGAGGCGGAGCACAGAGCTCTTGCTGGCTTGTGGATTCCCCAAGTCCGA
>NW_024536450.1:0-8494 GCF_016097555.1 Gigantopelta aegis | reverse complement strand
ACAATATTGACTAACAAAATCCAACTTTTGCTCTTTTTTACCAAATTATTAGCTCAAAACTGTTAAAAAAATATTGCAACAACCTGTAGTAACATCAGAGGTCATTTTATGCTATTTTGGAGGATACTGAAATTTAAAAGTTGAAAATCTTAATTTTAATTTTTAATAAATTAAAAAAAAAATGTTTTTTAATTTAATAAAATATTTAGAAAATAAATAAATTAGTTTTCATATTCCTTGTGGTATGCACAATCAGTCTGTGTAATTTCACCTCTCTGGTTATAATACTTTCATCAGAATCAAGCATTTAACCGGTGTGTAATGTGTGAACTATATCAGGCCTCAGACCACAATTAATTTCGCTATATGTTTCTATATAGCCTTAGTGGAGGCCCGTGAAGTTTTGTATGTACCTTTGCCTGCATGGGGGACACATACCCTGAAAAGGACAACCCCTGTTGTCCAGCTCTTTCTCCCAGCATATTGCTTTAAACAGACACACCCTCTAAACCAGGCCGGAGTACACCCATTTTACACAAAAAGCACTACTTTTGCATGGGCCGGAATTACCACAAACAAGTCTTCAATGTCAGCAAGTTACACATGTTTACAAACTACATGCTATCCCCTGTCACTTCAGTCAAACAGTTGCCACTTCATAGCTGTCTGCCATGAAATAATCACAGTCAAACAGCAGACTACTTGCGCGGTGAAACTTCCGGATTTTGGACAACCAAATGGGAAGATAACTGTAATCTGAGGCCTATCAGTCCATTTTTTCCCCTAAAAACTGGCCCACACTAATGCATTCCAATGATATACATATTAAAGCAATGCTCGGTAAGTATCGGTATGTCACCTTTAAACTGAGAGTATACAGAGGCTGTGTTAAAACACCTACCACAGTGCCTTGCCATGGCCAATTTTAGCAATGGAAACTTGAGGGACACCAACTTCAAAATGTAATAACTTTATCAAATTTTGGAATTTCTTCATACAATGAGCAGCTATTTTTTCTTCTACATATGTTCTATCTGCACAGTGTTGTCTTGGAAAGATTTTGAAATATTTAAAGGAAAAAAAATGAATCATTAGATTTTACTTCATTTTTAATTAAATATTAAACTTAAATTTAAATTTTTGAAAAACAAAAAAATCTAAAACTGTAAAATTTTGCATTTTAGATATGATAAGTGGAGGCTTAGTAAAGATATGGTGACTGAATTCATGATACATTATTAGAAATGTGTCAGAGGGATGGTGAAAGTCACAAAATTGGGGCCATTTGCAACAAATGTTTACACACTAATTTCAGGGAAAATTAGACATGATAGGCCTCATATTCAATTTTGACCTGCTGTATTTACTTAATCTACATCATTTACTGTATTAGACATGTAGCCACTTTGTAAAAGGCAAAACAGTCCATATAAATGCATATTAATATGAATATGCCCTACAGATATTACTTAGGTATACACCATAATATTTTTTTTTGTTGACAACTTTGAAAATGAAGATTTTGTTACAAAATGCTGATATAAATCCTACCAAGAGGTACTTGCACCATATTTTTCAGTTTCCAGTGATAACTGTTAACAAGTGTAGTCATGTGCCAGTGTCTGGGATACCTCAGTGTAGTATTTCTTGATTGGAAGGAATGTTTGTAGTAATGACCACTGAATATGGATTATGGATTATTCTGCCATATGTATTACAAGCCAAATGTTAACCTTTTTGGCACATTTTCTGCAATAAACTTGACAAGTATACCAGCATCTGATTACTGAACACAATAAATACATTCAGACAGCATAGAATATTAGCCTATTAGATTTTCTAAGGATAAAAGACCATTTTTGAAAAATGACTGAAGTGTGTAATTTACATAAATGTAGGTGAAATGTATTATTAGAGTACTTAATCTTGTTAAAAACTGTATACTATTTATTTAAAGTGTTTAATTACATTTAGTAGTGATATATTCATTATATTTAGATCTTCTGTCCAATTGCAATAATTGAGAACTCATTAAAATTCAATATGTAAAAAAAATTAAAATCACAATATTGACTAACAAAATCCAACTTTTGCTCTTTTTTACCAAATTATTAGCTCAAAACTGTTAAAAAATATTGCAACAACCTGTAGTAACATCAGAGGTCATTTTATGCTATTTTGGAGGATACTGAAATTTAAAAGTTGAAAATCTTAATTTTAATTTTTAATAAATTAAAAAAAAAATGTTTTTTAATTTAATAAAATATTTAGAAAATAAATAAATTAGTTTTCATATTCCTTGTGGTATGCACAATCAGTCTGTGTAATTTCACCTCTCTGGTTATAATACTTTCATCAGAATCAAGCATTTAACCGGTGTAATGTGTGAACTATATCAGGCCTCAGACCACAATTAATTTCGCTATATGTTTCTATATAGCCTTAGTGGCTATAACATTTTTATTAATATCAGCAGGCCCGTGAAGTTTTGTATGTACCTTTGCCTGCATGGGGGACACATACCCTGAAAAGGACAACCCCTGTTGTCCAGCTCTTTCTCCCAGCATATTGCTTTAAACAGACACACCCTCTAAACCAGGCCGGAGTACACCCATTTTACACAAAAAGCACTACTTTTGCATGGGCCGGAATTACCACAAACAAGTCTTCAATGTCAGCAAGTTACACATGTTTACAAACTACATGCTATCCCCTGTCACTTCAGTCAAACAGTTGCCACTTCATAGCTGTCTGCCATGAAATAATCACAGTCAAACAGCAGACTACTTGCGCGGTGAAACTTCCGGATTTTGGACAACCAAATGGGAAGATAACTGTAATCTGAGGCCTATCAGTCCATTTTTCCCCTAAAAACTGGCCCACACTAATGCATTCCAATGATATACATATTAAAGCAATGCTCGGTAAGTATCGGTATGTCACCTTTAAACTGAGAGTATACAGAGGCTGTGTTAAAACACCTACCACAGTGCCTTGCCATGGCCAATTTTAGCAATGGAAACTTGAGGGACACCAACTTCAAAATGTAATAACTTTATCAAATTTTGGAATTTCTTCATACAATGAGCAGCTATTTTTTCTTCTACATATGTTCTATCTGCACAGTGTTGTCTTGGAAAGATTTTGAAATATTTAAAGGAAAAAAAAAATGAATCATTAGATTTTACTTCATTTTTAATTAAATATTAAACTTAAATTTAAATTTTTGAAAAACAAAAAAAAAATCTAAAACTGTAAAATTTTGCATTTTAGATATGATAAGTGGAGGCTTAGTAAAGATATGGTGACTGAATTCATGATACATTATTAGAAATGTGTCAGAGGGATGGTGAAAGTCACAAAATTGGGGCCATTTGCAACAAATGTTTACACACTAATTTCAGGGAAAATTAGACATGATAGGCCTCATATTCAATTTTGACCTGCTGTATTTACTTAATCTACATCATTTACTGTATTAGACATGTAGCCACTTTGTAAAAGGCAAAACAGTCCATATAAATGCATATTAATATGAATATGCCCTACAGATATTACTTAGGTATACACCATAATATTTTTTTTTTTGTTGACAACTTTGAAAATGAAGATTTTGTTACAAAATGCTGATATAAATCCTACCAAGAGGTACTTGCACCATATTTTTCAGTTTCCAGTGACAACTGTTAACAAGTGTAGTCATGTGCCAGTGTCTGGGATACCTCAGTGTAGTATTTCTTGATTGGAAGGATGTTTGTAGTAATGACCACTGAATATGGATTATGGATTATTCTGCCATATGTATTACAAGCCAAATGTTAACCTTTTTGGCACATTTTCTGCAATAAACTTGACAAGTATACCAGCATCTGATTACTGAACACAATAAATACATTCAGACAGCATAGAATATTAGCCTATTAGATTTTCTAAGGATAAAAGACCATTTTTGAAAAATGACTGAAGTGTGTAATTTACATAAATGTAGGTGAAATGTATTATTAGAGTACTTAATCTTGTTAAAAACTGTATACTATTTATTTAAAGTGTTTAATTACATTTAGTAGTGATATATTCATTATATTTAGATCTTCTGTCCAATTGCAATAATTGAGAACTCATTAAAATTCAATATGTAAAAAAAAAATAAAATCACAATATTGACTAACAAAATCCAACTTTTGCTCTTTTTTACCAAATTATTAGCTCAAAACTGTTAAAAAATATTGCAACAACCTGTAGTAACATCAGAGGTCATTTTATGCTATTTTGGAGGATACTGAAATTTAAAAGTTGAAAATCTTAATTTTAATTTTTAATAAATTAAAAAAAAAATGTTTTTTAATTTAATAAAATATTTAGAAAATAAATAAATTAGTTTTCATATTCCTTGTGGTATGCACAATCAGTCTGTGTAATTTCACCTCTCTGGTTATAATACTTTCATCAGAATCAAGCATTTAACCGGTGTAATGTGTGAACTATATCAGGCCTCAGACCACAATTAATTTCGCTATATGTTTCTATATAGCCTTAGTGGCTATAACATTTTTATTAATATCAGCAGGCCCGTGAAGTTTTGTATGTACCTTTGCCTGCATGGGGGACACATACCCTGAAAAGGACAACCCCTGTTGTCCAGCTCTTTCTCCCAGCATATTGCTTTAAACAGACACACCCTCTAAACCAGGCCGGAGTACACCCATTTTACACAAAAAGCACTACTTTTGCATGGGCCGGAATTACCACAAACAAGTCTTCAATGTCAGCAAGTTACACATGTTTACAAACTACATGCTATCCCCTGTCACTTCAGTCAAACAGTTGCCACTTCATAGCTGTCTGCCATGAAATAATCACAGTCAAACAGCAGACTACTTGCGCGGTGAAACTTCCGGATTTTGGACAACCAAATGGGAAGATAACTGTAATCTGAGGCCTATCAGTCCATTTTTTCCCCTAAAAACTGGCCCACACTAATGCATTCCAATGATATACATATTAAAGCAATGCTCGGTAAGTATCGGTATGTCACCTTTAAACTGAGAGTATACAGAGGCTGTGTTAAAACACCTACCACAGTGCCTTGCCATGGCCAATTTTAGCAATGGAAACTTGAGGGACACCAACTTCAAAATGTAATAACTTTATCAAATTTTGGAATTTCTTCATACAATGAGCAGCTATTTTTTCTTCTACATATGTTCTATCTGCACAGTGTTGTCTTGGAAAGATTTTGAAATATTTAAAGGAAAAAAAATGAATCATTAGATTTTACTTCATTTTTAATTAAATATTAAACTTAAATTTAAATTTTTGAAAAACAAAAAAATCTAAAACTGTAAAATTTTGCATTTTAGATATGATAAGTGGAGGCTTAGTAAAGATATGGTGACTGAATTCATGATACATTATTAGAAATGTGTCAGAGGGATGGTGAAAGTCACAAAATTGGGGCCATTTGCAACAAATGTTTACACACTAATTTCAGGGAAAATTAGACATGATAGGCCTCATATTCAATTTTGACCTGCTGTATTTACTTAATCTACATCATTTACTGTATTAGACATGTAGCCACTTTGTAAAAGGCAAAACAGTCCATATAAATGCATATTAATATGAATATGCCCTACAGATATTACTTAGGTATACACCATAATATTTTTTTTTTGTTGACAACTTTGAAAATGAAGATTTTGTTACAAAATGCTGATATAAATCCTACCAAGAGGTACTTGCACCATATTTTTCAGTTTCCAGTGACAACTGTTAACAAGTGTAGTCATGTGCCAGTGTCTGGGATACCTCAGTGTAGTATTTCTTGATTGGAAGGATGTTTGTAGTAATGACCACTGAATATGGATTATGGATTATTCTGCCATATGTATTACAAGCCAAATGTTAACCTTTTTGGCACATTTTCTGCAATAAACTTGACAAGTATACCAGCATCTGATTACTGAACACAATAAATACATTCAGACAGCATAGAATATTAGCCTATTAGATTTTCTAAGGATAAAAGACCATTTTTGAAAAATGACTGAAGTGTGTAATTTACATAAATGTAGGTGAAATGTATTATTAGAGTACTTAATCTTGTTAAAAACTGTATACTATTTATTTAAAGTGTTTAATTACATTTAGTAGTGATATATTCATTATATTTAGATCTTCTGTCCAATTGCAATAATTGAGAACTCATTAAAATTCAATATGTAAAAAAAATTAAAATCACAATATTGACTAACAAAATCCAACTTTTGCTCTTTTTTACCAAATTATTAGCTCAAAACTGTTAAAAAATATTGCAACAACCTGTAGTAACATCAGAGGTCATTTTATGCTATTTTGGAGGATACTGAAATTTAAAAGTTGAAAATCTTAATTTTAATTTTTAATAAATTAAAAAAAAATGTTTTTTAATTTAATAAAATATTTAGAAAATAAATAAATTAGTTTTCATATTCCTTGTGGTATGCACAATCAGTCTGTGTAATTTCACCTCTCTGGTTATAATACTTTCATCAGAATCAAGCATTTAACCGGTGTAATGTGTGAACTATATCAGGCCTCAGACCACAATTAATTTCGCTATATGTTTCTATATAGCCTTAGTGGCTATAACATTTTTATTAATATCAGCAGGCCCGTGAAGTTTTGTATGTACCTTTGCCTGCATGGGGGACACATACCCTGAAAAGGACAACCCCTGTTGTCCAGCTCTTTCTCCCAGCATATTGCTTTAAACAGACACACCCTCTAAACCAGGCCGGAGTACACCCATTTTACACAAAAAGCACTACTTTTGCATGGGCCGGAATTACCACAAACAAGTCTTCAATGTCAGCAAGTTACACATGTTTACAAACTACATGCTATCCCCTGTCACTTCAGTCAAACAGTTGCCACTTCATAGCTGTCTGCCATGAAATAATCACAGTCAAACAGCAGACTACTTGCGCGGTGAAACTTCCGGATTTTGGACAACCAAATGGGAAGATAACTGTAATCTGAGGCCTATCAGTCCATTTTTTCCCCTAAAAACTGGCCCACACTAATGCATTCCAATGATATACATATTAAAGCAATGCTCGGTAAGTATCGGTATGTCACCTTTAAACTGAGAGTATACAGAGGCTGTGTTAAAACACCTACCACAGTGCCTTGCCATGGCCAATTTTAGCAATGGAAACTTGAGGGACACCAACTTCAAAATGTAATAACTTTATCAAATTTTGGAATTTCTTCATACAATGAGCAGCTATTTTTTCTTCTACATATGTTCTATCTGCACAGTGTTGTCTTGGAAAGATTTTGAAATATTTAAAGGAAAAAAAAAATGAATCATTAGATTTTACTTCATTTTTAATTAAATATTAAACTTAAATTTAAATTTTTGAAAAACAAAAAAATCTAAAACTGTAAAATTTTGCATTTTAGATATGATAAGTGGAGGCTTAGTAAAGATATGGTGACTGAATTCATGATACATTATTAGAAATGTGTCAGAGGGATGGTGAAAGTCACAAAATTGGGGCCATTTGCAACAAATGTTTACACACTAATTTCAGGGAAAATTAGACATGATAGGCCTCATATTCAATTTTGACCTGCTGTATTTACTTAATCTACATCATTTACTGTATTAGACATGTAGCCACTTTGTAAAAGGCAAAACAGTCCATATAAATGCATATTAATATGAATATGCCCTACAGATATTACTTAGGTATACACCATAATATTTTTTTTTTGTTGACAACTTTGAAAATGAAGATTTTGTTACAAAATGCTGATATAAATCCTACCAAGAGGTACTTGCACCATATTTTTCAGTTTCCAGTGATAACTGTTAACAAGTGTAGTCATGTGCCAGTGTCTGGGATACCTCAGTGTAGTATTTCTTGATTGGAAGAATGTTTGTAGTAATGACCACTGAATATGGATTATGGATTATTCTGCCATATGTATTACAAGCCAAATGTTAACCTTTTTGGCACATTTTCTGCAATAAACTTGACAAGTATACCAGCATCTGATTACTGAACACAATAAATACATTCAGACAGCATAGAATATTAGCCTATTAGATTTTCTAAGGATAAAAGACCATTTTTGAAAAATGACTGAAGTGTGTAATTTACATAAATGTAGGTGAAATGTATTATTAGAGTACTTAATCTTGTTAAAAACTGTATACTATTTATTTAAAGTGTTTAATTACATTTAGTAGTGATATATTCATTATATTTAGATCTTCTGTCCAATTGCAATAATTGAGAACTCATTAAAATTCAATATGTAAAAAAAATTAAAATCACAATATTGACTAACAAAATCCAACTTTTGCTCTTTTTTACCAAATTATTAGCTCAAAACTGTTAAAAAATATTGCAACAACCTGTAGTAACATCAGAGGTCATTTTATGCTATTTTGGAGGATACTGAAATTTAAAAGTTGAAAATCTTAATTTTAATTTTTAATAAA
>NW_024536449.1:0-8758 GCF_016097555.1 Gigantopelta aegis | reverse complement strand
CTATCACACAAGAAAACATTCCACAGTATATTATTAAATTAATTGAGACTTACACAGACAACAGCAATTGTGAAGAAAAAGTTCCAATGTACACCATACTCTGAAACATGAAGTTGATAATCTGTAGCTTTAAAAGTGGCAAGCCTCAGCAGGCCTATAATAACATAGGTATGATTTTTTTTATACATTTGTAAACAGACACTCCATATTGTTTCAATGAAGGAAGAGATGAGTAATCAGAAGGATAGCGAGCCTCTTAGACACTGTACTATATGATACTATAAAACAGCCCACACCAACATCCATTAGACCAGTACCAAATGTTTCTGTTTTAGCAAAATCGTCGAGGAAATATATGAAAGTCAACAGCCAAGATTGCAATAGCAGTAAAAATAAGTAAAAATGAGCGAAACTGTTGAGAGACAGGGTATCTTAGAGGATGGATAAGGGTGTGAGAGTATCTGGGTTTTAAAACTGAGTTGTATTTTGTTTAACAGAGACCCTATAAATCACTGGTGTTATAAAAAGTATCACTGTAGTTAGTTGTATAAAAGAGACAGTAGTGATATAATCTGACATGACAGTGAATGTTAAAAGACCAGGTAGAATGATTGTGATGAAACTCCCAAGAAAAATGCAAACCTATTATACAACAATTTGAAAGGAAGCATAAGGTTTCTATTGCTATACATTGATGCACTGTTGTTGTGAATTGAAACTACTACTTTCATTAATTGGTTAGTCTTCCCTTTAAAGTATACACAGACAGGTTATAATTTAAGAACATGTGGCTTTCCTTAAACAAAATCATCTACAACGTGAATCCATAACTCATGCTGTTTATAGCATGAGTATAGACTTACTGATGTCATTGCAGTGCTTACAAGTTTATACCTAATTAACTTTGTTGAAAATTGTATGCAACAGCATTAAAGTGTGAATGAGCTGTTGTCCTATTGGAATTTCAGTAAAAAACTGCTGTGAGTATAAATGGTAATTATTATTATAGGAGGTGAGAAAGCTGTATTGATGTATGACTGTAGTTATTTTATACTTATGTATAACACACAACAATGTTTAACAGCATTAAAATGTGAATGAGCTGTTGTCCTATTGGAATTTCCAGTAAAAACTGCTGGAGTATAAATGGTAATTATTATTATAAGGAGGTGAGAAAGCTGTATTGATGTATGACTGTAGTTATTTTATACTTCATGTATAACAACAACAATGTTAACAGCATAAAATGTGAATGAGCTGTTGTCCTATTGGAATTTCCAGTAAAAAACTGCTGTGAGTATAAGTGGTAATTATTATTATAAGGAGGTGAGAAAGCTGTATTGATGTATGACGTAGTTATTTGTATACTTCATGTATAACAACAAAACAAGTTTAACAGCATTAAAATGTGAATGAGCTGTTGTCCTATTGGAATTTCCAGTAAAAACTGCTGTGAGTATAAGTGGTAATTATTATGATAAGGAGCTGAGAAAGCTGTATTGATGAATGACTATAGTTACTTTATACTTCATGTATAGCAACAACAATGTCTATACAATAGACTTTTGACAGTAAATATGAGTATCATACAATTCATATATACAACTAAACAACTTTTTGCCAGAAATGGAGTTATTATCATCAGTTCAGATATTCAACCATTTGTTCCATGTTTAGGTGATAAACAACCATATTATGACATACAGCAATTTTTCTATATAAAACTTAGAAATGGGAAAATCCTGCATCTACTAAATATGAACTCTAATATATCATTAAGCACTGTGTTTACCAATATATGATGGTATAGCTAGTATATAAATATCTGTCTTCATTAATAATAGTATTGCTAATCCAGCTCGTATGGAGTATAGAGGTTGTTAACCTATAAGAGCTAGATTATGCTTATAACCTAAAATGTTTGAATTTAAACATGCATGCAGCCGGTTAAAAAGATAAATTAAACAAGACAACTAATGTAATTTTACAGGTTTAAACTCACAGCGGTTTCCTTTTGATGCCATCTTTGAATAAAGTCAGAGCACAATATACCATATGACGTATTAGCAATCCCACAATACATGTGATAATTACTAGATATAACTCCCATAGACTAGTTCCTGATAGACCACTTAC
Source organism: Gigantopelta aegis (assembly GCF_016097555.1). NCBI lineage: Eukaryota > Metazoa > Mollusca > Gastropoda > Neomphalida > Peltospiridae > Gigantopelta > Gigantopelta aegis. The sequence continues at coordinate 6,622 of NW_024536449.1, read as the reverse complement.
AAATGCCTCTTCAGATCTTTGTTGCTAGCCATTGCTTGTCAGGAATTCCTAATTAGTATGTTACAGTCTTTTCCTCTGTTGGACATATGATCAGTTACTGCTTTTATTAGTCATTGTATAAGAATTTAATGTCAATACTATAGTGTGTAATCTATACACTGATTGGTTATTATATCTAATACATGGTTATACATGTTATGTATATGAAAAGTAAACATAGTACTATTTTGATTGCTAATATATTATGAAATAGTTACATAAGCAGTAGTACATTAAAAATAAAAGCAGTTTTCTGATTACTTTTTTGACAAAAATAAGCTTGCAATTACAACCTGCATAACCAAATAAGGGTTAGATCAACCAATCAGTTTTTTACAGTGTGTTGATATGGGATATTGTTATTTTAAATTTTACTAATATGTGTGTAAAATTGAACTGCTTTTTTGCTGTATTATATTTCCACATCATATTTGGATCAAATTGTGTAAGACTTAAACAGAGCCAACTTTTAAATGGATTGTAAATAATGATATGTTGTTCAAGTTATGTGAGTCTTGGCTCCATTCCAATGGTATGACTGGATGGATCCACCTGTAATTGATATCATTGAATGTTTGACAGCTGCAGTCATAGTAAGTTAGACTAATGGGTATTAGATTGGTCATCCTGTTTCAAATAATCTAAGCTTCTTTGGTGACATCTAAACTTCTTTGGGGATCATTTTAAATCATGTATATATATATATGTTAATATATATATATATATATATATATATATATTTATGTATATATATATATATATATATATATATATATATATATATATATATATATTATATATTATATATATATATAATTGTGACCTGGTTTTCATTAAGGGACAACCTCTATCAAAATATTTGTATATAAGATCGGATGTCTACTATATTTTCACACTATAAACATCTAATGAAAAGTAATCTGATATAGCTAGTTGTCATGATATCAATGCCAGTAGTGTCCATATAGACTGCTCATGTACAGTGATGTACTCAGCATCATTATCACATTTCTAGCTAAAGTGTTTCTTTAGTAGCAAGAACTAAGAATTTAACTTAGCATCTATGACAGTATTTCAGTGTCAAATTCAAAGGGGGCATAATTTTTAGAGAGAATATAATTTTAATACAAGGGAGATATGCATAATAACTTGCATTGATCTAAAATTACCAATTCAAATAACACATTTAAAACATAGTAATAGGAATATTAACATAATATTGTATAATGTATTATTGAAAAACTATACAGTTAATTATTAATAATTATTAAATTAAACTAATTAGGTGAATGGGTGTGGTCGTATAATTACATGCAAAGGCGGTTATGAAGTGGAGTTAAAAATATGTCTATCTAAATATCTTATAAATGGCTAATAACAAAGATCTTAAGGAGGCTTTTGTGAGTGATTGTGAAGGCACTAGTCTATTGGAAATATATTTATAGTTATTGTATCTAGTCTGGGTTTACTGTACGACATACTACTGTCTTGTGTTTCTGACTTCATTCAAAAATGGCACTCAACGAGTCTCTTGTGAGTTAAAGAGAGAGATTAGCGACTTAAATAGCTATCAATAGAAATAACTTAATTGTCTGATGAGATATTTATAATGCTATGGTGAACATAAATTATATGTTATACATGGCATGCATACATATGTGTGTGTGTGATCATAAGTACATAATGGTACCTACTACACATAAAATATTTCAAATAAACACTATAAACAGTTGCTACACATTCATTTGTGTAGGAAGTCAATGGAATTTGGTAATCATAAAGGCCAATAATTGAGCTTCTCACATACTGACTTTTTATAACCTATGATCTCTTAGCAACCATATATATACAAGTGTTCATTTTAAATTTGTATGTATGTTACATATGATTTTCATATTTATGGTCACACACACACACACACATATATATATATTGTATGTGTGGTATGGTTTTCATCATACCATATGGCTGGAAAAATTTGGCGGGGATTTAAATTTGGTGCTTTGCAGATTTTATCCAGATCCAGAAATTAATAACCACCAATAATAATTATAAGTTTCACATAGAGTGGGTGTGGTTTGTGCATCCAGCTGTTTATATATACATGTGTGTGCACTGTAGAGATGTCTCTTTAATGAAAAATTTCAATTATTCAACAAAGGTAGCCTCATCCAATAGTAGCCGAGATCCGGTTAATTTAATCCCCGCCCCCAAAAAGAATTTGCTTCCACCAATTTTAAATCCACCAAACACATACCATAGGCAATCCAATAGCAATGGCAATAGCATCCTAGATCCAGCTGATTGTGATGCCCCACCCCAAAAGTATTGGCTTCCACCAAAACACATACCATAGACAATCCGCCAAACTAAATCCCCACCAAATTTTCTGTCCATACAGTAAATATAAATGGAAATTAATACAAAGTCTGTGTAATGAATTTTGATACATGAAGGAATTCTCTAACAGTCAGCCATTTTAGTTTTTAGTTTGCTAAGAAAAGGACCTTTGCCTGAAATTGGTAGCTAGTAGATAATCTATTTGCACAAGCTATTTTGAGGCAAAAGTCCCTTTTTTAACAATTGGATATTTGTATGAAAATTCCCAGATGTATGCAAATTTTCTGTCCAAGTTGATCTATAGTAGTTTCCCCTGACCTGTTTTACCCATACATCCACCCACACAAGACTAGTAATGATTTTTACCTTCTCAGAATTTTTGCTACTTCTTAGTCATTTATAACAAGTTTCATATTTAATCATTAAAATTATAATAAAGTACAAATTTGATATTACTGGCTTATCAAAATATAACAGTTTACAATACATGAGCTTATGTTAGTGGTCTTCCTTTTAATTACAGATTTGCATTTTCTTGGGAGTTCATCACAATCATTCTACCTGGTCTTTTAACATTCACTATCATGTCAGATTATATCACTACGGTTCTTTTCATACAACTAACTACAGTGATACTTTTTATAACCCCAGTGGTTTATAGGGTCTCTGTTAAACAAAATACAACTCAAGTTTTAAACAGATACTCTCACTCCCTTATCCATCCTCTAAGATACCCTTTTTCTCAACATCTCGCTCATTTTTACTTATTTTTACTGCTATTGCAATCTGGCTGTTGACTTTCATATATTTCCTCGACGATTTGCTAAAACAGAAACATTTGGTACTGGTCTAATGGATGTTGGTGTGGGCTGTTTTATAGTATCATATAGTATGGTGTCTAAAGAGGCTCGCTATCCTTCTGATTACTCATCTCTTCCTTCATTGAAACAATACGGAGTGTCTGTTTACAAATGTATAAAGAAAAATCATACCTTATGTTATAATGGGCCTGCTGAGGCTTGCCACTGTTAAAGCTACAGATTATCAACTTCATGTTTCAGAGTATGGTGTACATTGGAACTTTTTCTTCACAATTGCTGTTGTCTGTGTAAGTCTCAATTAATTTAATAAACATAATGTTGAATGTTTTCTTGTGTGATAGTTCTTGGCAACTCTCCTAAATCCACTTATTGTTTCTCATACCCACGTCTCTCCCCTATTGTATCACTTCTATATCAATAGCTGTTGGGTACCAATTCCTCTTGTCCATGTGTGGCTTACGAGAGTACATCCTCTTTGGTCTGATGGAAGTTACTCTCGTAACAATTTCATTAGTGCTAACAGAGAAGGAATATTTTCTTGTTTCGGTTATTTGGCCTTGTATTATGCTGGAATTGCGTTTTCTCGAAGTTTCTTTAAAGTTAAAAGGTTGTTACGTCCTCTTATAATTATAGTATTAACTGTATCTTAACTTTCTATTCAGGATATGTATTAAAAACTATCTGAAGTTGATATGTATACTGTTGTCAATTTTTCTTCTATGTGGTGTGATTACATGGTGGACTGAATGTATGTCAACAAGTCTCAAGAAGAATGGCAAATTTGTCCTTTTGTTTTGGATGGTAAGTTTTGATGTTAATAGTATACTTTTCTTGTTTTCTGTATATGTCGACAGTTCTAAGGTTCTTTTGGTCACATGGAATGTTTGCGTATCAGTTAGTTGTACATGAATATATGCAGCTGTGACCAATTTCATTAATCTAGGATTAATTTGCTATTTCATTCTGTGAATATTACAAGTTAGCAATAGTTTTTTTTTATATTGTATAGTGTACATTTATATGATAAATACATGGACTTCTTCTGCTGAAATAAATTACATGTGACTTGTCACATAAGAGACACTTCCTGACCTTAAGCATGGAAGCTATAAATCATTATACACACATACACACCTAAGACCTGTCAAACTTGAGAATTTACCCACACTAGATAAGTGACCCATGTTAGTGTCCTTATGAGACGTTTATCTATGGATATTATGTAAATGAGCTCTTTTCTTGCTAGGTCTCTGTTGGTGTATCCTGTCTATCTTAATGTTCATCACTGATGTGATATGTATATCACTCTCTTATCTTACTAATCTGTCATGTTCTGTTGCCCTTATTTTGATTGTCTATATTCATCAGCCCACCCAGTTCTAATATTCACCTCATCTTTGTCTCATCTCTGCCATTGACTATAACCAGTTCACATTCTTCTTACTAGCTAACCTATCAACAGGACTTGTCAACTTTACTGTTGATACAATGAATACTAGCACTTTAAATGCTTTTCTTTTGTTAAGTCTTCATTTAGTCAGCCTGTGTGTGCTAGCTATTGTAATGAGAGATTCAGGATTAAAAATTATGTAATATTTTATTGTTGTTGTAGTATCAATCTCTCACATACTTGTCTTTTTATACATTTTTAAATTTTAATCCTTAGTGAGGGGGAGAGGGATTTGTGTGGCTGAGTTTATCAATGTATGGTGTGGTGTGTCTGTGGGCTAGATAAGCATTTTATTGGTAGTAAAAACAATACGTTTCAGTGATGCATCACTCATAAGTACAATAGTGAAGAAATAAAATACTATGAATTTATGTAAATCTGTCATCTGCAGCCTGGCTCCACCCCTAGTTGTTTATTTTAAAAGCCTTAAATGGCTGTTTCTGGGCCTAGTCAAGAAAATCTGGTGGATGCAGCCAAGAGAATATTTGCAATTCAAAGGGAGAGAAAAGCCTTATACATGAAAATAAAAAGGTAAATAAACAATCCATAAAACATGTATAGTCGTGTTAATATTGTAATCTGTTCAGTGTGTACGTGATATATATATATATATATATATATATTATGATTTATAGTATAAATATAGTATATAAAATATGTACACAAATAATGTGTACTATTTGATGTTGTTGTGTAATATGCAGAACAACCATAACAAACATCATTTACGCAAACAAAATCACCGTTTTCATTCACATATCAGCTTGTTGTGAAAAACTATTACGCGATCATTCCAGCAATCGGTAACATACAATTCATTCTGGCATTGTCACTATGCACTGCTATTCCACGGTCCATTAAGTAAACATAGTAACTTTTATGTTCCGTCTCATCTCGCGACAAAACACTTGAACTCCCCTGGGCATTGAACACTGAGATACGATTGTTATACAATTCCGTGATGAAGATTTGATCAGGATTGATCTATAGCAATGGCAGACGGTCGATTCAATGACATGGATGCTGCCTTTAGTGCCAAAGCTATCTAATATATTCCTTCTGCTGTGAATTTATGCACGCAGTTCTTACCATGATACAACATACACTTGACCTTTGGAATCCATTGCTACGTCCCAAGGAAAATAGAATTCACCTTGGCCAGTACCTTTGCATCCAAATGTTTGCAGGAATGTCATATCTTTATTTAGTACTTGTATACGATTTATTGGGCGTCTGCAATGTAGATATCTCCTGTTAATGGATGTATAGCTAGCCCAGCAGGTGCTTCAAATTTAAGATCTTAGCGCTTCCTTGACTTCCTATGGTTTTTAATAGCATACCGTTCTTAGTGAATTGTTGCAGACAATTGCCATTAGTGACTAGAATAGTATAATCTTTAGTGACTGCCACACCACGAGGATTAAAAAAGGATTTTTACTCTTTTTGCACTGGCAAATGACGCTGTTCTCTTATCTGAGTTTATATGGTAACACAAGCTTTTCCCCATTCTGCTACAATCAACTCTCCATTTTTGCTTTTAATGATTCCCCAGGATCTTAAAACCAGGGTATATTTCAATATTTGTAGAAGAAAGAACATTTGAAGCAGTTTGAATATTGAATGGCTTGTAAGAAAGTTCAAATTGCTGTAGTAGATTATTGTCTTTTGGACTGTAATTATCTTTTTGGTTTGGATGTTCTAAATCTTTCCAGTCAATCCTTTATATTGTTCATTGATTTAGTTTTTTGGTTGCTGATGACGGGAGGACAATGTGAGAGCTTCTTCTGTTGCTTCAAATATTCGATTTGATTTCGAGAGAGATTTCAGTGACAAAAGAGGCTGGAAAATTTGACACTTTTGGTTATGCCTGGTTACATCAGCTGATTCATTTGCATGAGGAAGAAATTTCAGTTGTTTTTAGTTTGAGTAGGCAGCATTTTCTAGACAAGTTGAAAAATATATGTTGAAAGGC
>NW_024536448.1:0-8480 GCF_016097555.1 Gigantopelta aegis | reverse complement strand
CGGAAAGGTCCTGAAGAGACCCGGAAGGAACGTTTTCCCAAGGTTTGGAAAAGTTCCAAACAATAAAGGGAGTTCCAGTAAAAAACCAGAGGAAGGGAAGCCACACCTTGGTTTCCCAGGACGAAACCTTCCAAAAGGAGTTTTGGCCGGAAAATTTTAAAATCCCCGACCAATAGAAAAAACCCAACTTGCACCCCAGTTGAATGAACAAGCAAATTAAAAGGAAGATAACCACGGGCCACTTTGGCTTTTTGCGTTTAAAACCCAAAATGGGAGTTTTGGAAAAAAAATTCTCCTTGGCAAATAGCGGAAAAATGGGTACGGAATGAAAGCAACATCTACAAACCAAACCCAAGAATTAACAAAGGCCATGGTTATTTAAAAAAACTTGGGATATTAGGGGGCATTTCCTATGCAAAAGGAAAGAGGGAATTTAAAATTGGGTACTGATCAGAATTTTCCGGCAAGTTTGGAACCAAACCTAAAGAAAGAACCATTGGTACAAGGCCCTGTTAATTTAAAAGTTTGGGATATTAAGGGACCTTCCAACCTTTCCAAAAGGAAAAAGGAGGTAACTTAAAAGTTGTGGTTTTATTCGCAAAATGGGGTTGAAGGCCTTTCCCCGCATCACCCAAAGGAAAATTCTTAAAGCTTAATAATGGTTTTTGGAGGCAAAAAGCCAAGGTGAAAGGAGCCAAAAAACAATCCCAAATTGGTTTATTCCTCAAAGGGTCTAGGAATTGATGTTAACAAACAAAAGGATTAATTCTCGGACCCACCAAGGAAAGGAAAGGGGAATTCCAGTTTGTTTGGAAAGCAATAAAAGGAAGGGTTATGAAGGAGAAAAAAAAAGTTAAACCCCAAAAGGAAATTTGGGACAAACCGGCCCCCATGAGGGCAGGAAATTTGGCTCTTTTCCCTTTTAAAGGGAAAGAATAAAAATTTTCGTTGGGTGGTTAATGAATGGGGTTTTAACCAGGGAAAGGGAGGAGAAGGAACATTGGGTTGGGAAGGAAACCAACCTAAAAGGGTTCGCTATGGTGAGAATTGGAAACCCGGAAAGGAAAACTGAACGAAGCGTTCAAAGCCAAAATATGAGGAAGTCATGCGAATCAACAAGAAATCGATCACGAAGATATACAACCTACTACGAACGACCAATTGGACGGAAGACCAAAAACCGTATCGCCGACCCCAGTGCGTTTACGAAGATTAGAGTCTCAGATAATTATAAGTGTTAATATGGTTAATTATAAGTAATCAAATGTGACAATATTCTAGAACATTATGTGATTGTGTTGTAAAATTTCCTAACTGTGTATATATTCAGAGTTTTGTTGTTGAAATATACCATTGTTGTAAAGACTTGAACTTTAACTGGCATATTTACCCACGTTATAGGGCATATAGTTTACAGCTAGTATGTTGCATGCGCATGGCAAATAATTAATGGGTTAATAATAATCCCACTAAACTTCAATGCACAAACTTGAAAGCACAACTTTTTTCAAATTTGGTGTATATCAAGGTGTTACCTTTTTGTATAATTATGGCATTACCATTTTGATGTCATTTGATTTTTCACAAGCATTTGACACAGTACAAATACTTGTCATGATGAATTGCATACCATGACGTGAAAAAAGTGGTGGGGCAATTGCCCCCCCTGACCCCCCAGTTCCTACCCCTGTGTATAGAGATAGTAGATAGTAGAGTATATGAGAGCTTAGTACTGATATAGTTTATATTTTACAATCATAATTAAAATAAAGTAATGATGGATGATGTGGCAGTTTAGTGTGTCTTTATGAATAGTAAATAACATTACAACTTGTCACTTCTTCAGTTAACTAATCAAGTTCGAAAATAAATTTTACATTGCTATAATCAAATGTACCTTGAAGTTCATACAGTGTTAAAATTTGATTATTTTAATTGGTATTTTTATTATATTAGTATTAGATAATTAGACAATATTAACTTAACTGCATCTATAGTTTTTATCAGTAATAATGAGCAAGCAGTTCAATAGTTTGATTTCTTTTGATTTGTATTTTTATTATTTTAATATTTTAGAATTTTCTCATAGGAATAATATTTATTATCACTAGTTGTATTAAATTGAAAACTGCATCTATAACTATGAGAAATGTAACAACATTAACTTTCTTCTTGTTATTTAACAAATAATGAAGTAAACATAAATATATAAAATTTAAGGAAGAAAAGACCACACCAATTTTTAGCAACAACAATCATAGTCTACTTTCTGTATTATCAAAAGTAACAGGAGATTCAATCATGTTAGTAATAATATCATAATATTGTGATATTTAAAGATTAATATTTGTGTTTGATCATATAATGGTTTATATAGTTTAGTAGGTATAGCATCTCCATTTCAACAGTATCATCTGTTATAAAAATATCTTCATTCATTTTGTTATGACGAAGCTTAATTGGTACATGATATTCCATTTTATCAGTAATAACATTAAACTCAGTCATATCAACAACACTGTCATAAACTACTGACATTTCATGTGTTACCCCTTGAGCTTCATCGTAGATATGATGAGCAAGAGAATATACTTCTGTGACTTCATCTTGTTTTACATACAATGGATTGTTTAAAATGTGATATTCTTCTTGTTGATTTGTGTTTTTTAGTGTGATCAATGTTGTCTTCTGACAAGAGATATGTAGGTGGTAGTTCAGGAGCTTTGTCTTTCATAACAACTGTGTACACCTGATAAATATCAGTAATATCTCCAGCTTGTTTGTTTTTGTTTGTCTCTGTTTCCTGTAAGACATGAGTATCATGTCTTTGTTTCTCTTCTTGTATGTTTTATTAAACAACAAAGAAGTACAATGGTCACTACAGTAAGGAGCATTAGGAATATCACAATGGCTACTATATCTATCTCAAGATTAATTGGTATATTGTTAGCAGTATAGGAGTTACATCAGCTGAAGGAGCTAAACTAGTACCACTAATTGACGTAATAGGAATTACATCACTAGTGGGTGTATTAATGTTTGTAGGTGTTGTATCAATTGACAGTGTGCTAATGGATGTAGTAACACGATGACTGTGAAAAGGTGTCAGTGACATTTGCATAAAACATGGGCATAAAAAATACATAATAATGTTATTTTAACTATAAATAAACTTACCATATAGACTAATTGTTGTTTGTAGTGATGTTTCTAATATCCATACAAGTATATGTTCCATTATCACTGCTATTTACATTATATATTGTAAGATTACTGACAATACTATTGGTAGTATTGCCATTGAAATCAATTGCCATTAATGATCCAGTATTTGTTGTAAATCTTATAATGTTCTCCATTAATAATCACTACAGTATCATAGTTCCATATTATAGTAACATTAGGTGGTAGATATCCATAGACTTCACATGATAGAGTGACATTATCTCCAATATTAGCTGAGGTCATGTTATTAGATATAGCAGTAATGTTAGCTAAAAAATTAGTGATAATTAAAGTTAATATATTAATAATCAGTACCTGTTAATTCTAATTTAGGAGTCTTATGTAGTTTACTGTTCCCTGTAGATGTCTTACAATACATGAATAATTTCCAGTATCAGTATATCTGAGTTTATTAATAGTTAGTATACTGGTTGTTGTAGCATCTTTTATTAATATTTGTGAATGACCAGGAAGATCTAACACATTCCCATTATATTGCCACTGCCACTCAAAGGAACTAGCATTGATTACTGTACAGGAGAGATTGACTGAAGACTGAAGGTTGTCTGGTCCAAAGGTCACAGTTAGTGAGGGACCACCCTGGAAGACAATGGCATCCATTTGGGGAGATATTGGAGTGCCTAGTATAGGATAATGTATTAATGATATATCAATAGTTTATATATTAACTTACCATTATAAAACTTGACTTCACTTATTAATAACTAGTCAATTATACCAGTATTGAAGATAAAATCAAGTTTGAACTACAGTAGTTAATTGTTGTATATTGAGAGTGACATTTCTCAGTTGAGAGTCACTTTGTCTGAGATTTTCATTGTTGTCAAAGGTGTAGTTAAGAGGTTGACTACCCTCACCATAAAGACTGATGATAGGTAGTCCAATGGAGTTATAAGGTGAGTTAAAGAAATAGATGACTACTCTTGATACAGGAGTAACAGGACTGAAAGTTAATGGTAATTCTTCCAATACCATCTACTGAGTATCTACTAAAAGCGAAGAATTCTCCCAGGTTATCAGATATTGAGTTCATTGGACCAATGTCTCCATCATTTATTTACCCATTCATACATTGTAAGCGAATATCAGATCGTACCGTTTATCCTGAACTAGTGTTAGTGAGGTTAGAACCATCAAAGGGGACAGCATTAAGTATGCTGTATAGAACTGGATCTACATGTACAAGAGATGATATCAGAATTATGATGAGGAAAATTATTGATCTGCTTACTTATTTGATTTTGGCACAACACAGTGTTACTAAATAGTATGAACACAGCAGTAAAGACTGTCAACATCTTGACCTCATATAATATAGAGATAGTAGAGTATATGAACTTACTACTGTAGCAATTTATATTTTATGATTGTAAGAAAAGTAAAAGTAATGGATGATGTGGGTGTTAGTGTGTGTGTTGATAATAAATAAACAAGCAATTTGTTAACTCTTCAGTAAAGTAATCAAGTTCTAAAATAAATTTTAATTTACTGTGATTAATGTACATTGAAATTAATGAAGTTCATGTAGTATTAAATTTTGATTTCTTTCACGTTGTATTTTATTATTTTAGTATTTGATAAATAGGCCTTCGATAGAGAATGGTATTAATTATCATTAATGATATTAACTTAACTTTATCTATAGTTTGACACATGTAATGACATTAACTTCTACTTGTTATTCATCTAATAATAAAATAAAGATATTAAACTTTATAAAAAAACAGACTAATTTTTATTAATATTGATAAGTCATAGTCTCTTTCTGTATTATCAAAAGTAACAGGAGATTCAATCATGTTAGTAATAATATCATAATATTGTGATATTTGAGGATTAATATCTTTTGTTTTGATCATATAATAGTTCAATAACATTACTAACAGAGTCATAATGAGGAAGACAATACACAGTTGTAGAGTTATCATTATTACTAGGTTTATCCAATATGTCAAACACTACTTGATTATTAGCTATAACATAATCATATGAATGATCATTCAATTGGTACAAGTCACTAGTACTATTATATTCATCAATATCATCAAATAATTGAGGTGGTACTTCAGGTGGTACATCTTTGTCTCTGTTGATAATGGATGGAGTACACTGTATCTTCATTAATAGTAGCAACATCATGTTCTGATTCTTCTTCAATCCAAGTATCATTTTTTTCTTTCTTCTTTTGATGCATTATTATCAATAAAAGTGCGATGACTATTAAAATAAGTAGTATTATCACAACTAGTATGGCTATAGTTGTTCCTATTACAATTTCAAGTCTTGGGGCTCACTAGCTGTAGGTATAATGGTGGAAGTTATAGCAATGGACAGTGTACTCTGTATTGTATTAATTGACACCAATATTGTACTTTGTACTTTGTTGCATTAAACTGATCCCCACCCCCTAATTATTAACCATACACAGCAATGCAGCCAGACCTATAGGCACATCCTTTAAAAATACATTAACAAATTTAAAAAATGAATTCAGCATATGTAAAAATAGTTATCACTTTATTTGTTTTATACTTTTGTTTTGATCCAATCAGATCTAATCTGGTATTTGATGAGTTAGCTCTTTAGCTTCATCATAGATATGATGAGCAAGAGAATATACTTCATTGACTTCATCTTGTTTTACATACAATGGATTGTTTAAAATGTGATATTCTTCTTGTTGATTTGTGTTTTTAGTGTGATCAATGGTGTCTTCTGACAAGAGATATGTAGGTGGTAGTTCAGGAGCTTTGTCTTTCATAACAACTGTGTACACCTGATCAATGTCAGTAATATCTGCAGCTTGTTTGTTTTTGTTTGTCTCTGTTTCCTGTAAGACATAAGTATCATGTCTTTGTTTCTTCTTGTATTGTTTTATTAAACAACAAAGAAGTACAATGGTCACTACAGCAAGGAGCATTAGAAATATCACAATGGCTACTATAATTATCTCAAGATTAATTGGTATATTGTTAGCGGTAGGAGTTACATCATCTGAAGGAGTTAAACTAGTACCACTAATAGAAGTAATAGGAGTTACATCACTAGTGGGTGTATTAATGTTTGTAGGTGTTGTACAAATTGACAGTGTGCTAATGGATGTAGTAACACTGATGACTATGAAAAGGTGTCAGTGACATTTGCATAAATGTGGGCAGAAAAAAAACACATAATAATGTTATTTTAGCTATAAATAAACTTACCATTTAAACTGATTGTTGCTTGTAGCAATGTTCCTAACATCATACAAGTATATGTCCCATTATCACTGCTATTTACATTATATATATTGTAAGATTACTGACAATACTATTGGTAGTATTGCCATTGAAATCAATTGCTATTAATGATCCAGTATTTGTTGTAATTTATATCGTTCTCCATTATTAATCACTCCAGTATTATAGTTCCATATTATAGTAACATTAGGTGGTAGATATCCATAGACTTCACATGATAGAGTGACATTATCTCCAATATTAACTGATACCATGCTATTAGGTATAGCAGTAATGTCAACTAAAACAAGAATTAGTGTTACTAAAGTTAAATATTATTAATAATCATTACCCATTAATTCTAATTTTGTGAGTCTTGTATGTAGTTCACTGTTCCTAGTGAATGCTTTTGCAATACAAGTATAATTCCCAGCATCACTATATCTGAGTTTATTAATAGTTAGTATACTGGTTCTTGTAGCATCTCCTATTAATATTTGTGAACGATCAGGAAGATCCAAGATACTCTCATTATATTGCCATTGCCACTCAAAGGAACCATCATTGACTACTGTACAGGAGATATTGACTGAAGACTGAAGGTTGTCTGGTCCTATGATCACATTTAGTGTGGACCACCGTGGAAGACAATGTTGTCCATTGAGGGAGGTATTGGAGTGTCTAGTATAGGATAATGTATTAATGATATATCAATAGTTTATATATTAACTTACTATTATAAAACTTGACTTCACTTATTAATAACCAGTCAATTATACTAGTATTGAAGATAAAATCAAGTTGAACTGTACTAGTTAATTTGTTGTATATTGAGAGTGACATTTCTCAGTTGAGAGTCATTTTGTCTCAGATCATTTATTGTTGTCAAAGACATAGCTAAGAGGTTGACTACTCACAGCAGAAAGACTGATCATAGGTAGTCCAATGGAGTTATTAGGTGAGTTAAAGAAATAGATAACTGCACTTGATACAGGAGTAGAGTTGAAAGTTAAAGGTATTCTTCCAATACCATGTACTGAGTATCTACTAAAAGCAAAGAATTCTCCAGGTTATCAGATATGAGTTTCATTGGACCAATGTCTCCATCAACTAGTTTACCATTAGTATTTAAACATCTCAAATGACCACCAGATCCAATCACTATACATCCTGAACTAGTGTTAGTGAGGTTGAACCACCAAATGAGACAGCATAAAATATGTTGTATTCATGTGGATCTGTACAGAGTAAGGTATAGAATTATAAACATATTGCTCTACTTACTTATCTGATACTTGAGGACAACACAATATTACTGAATAGTATGAACACAGCAGTAGGACAGTCAACATCTTGACCTCATATAATATAGACATAGTAGACTATATGAGAGCTTAGTACTGCACTAGTTTATATTTTACAGCTAAATTAAAATAAAGTAATGGATGATGTGGCAGTTTAGGTGTCTTTATGAATAGTAAATAAAACATTACAACTTGTCACTTCTTCAGTTAACTAATCAGTTGGAAAATAAATTTTACATTGCTATAATACAAATATACATTGAAGTTTATGCAGTGTTAAAATTTGATTATTTTAATTGGTATTTTTATTATTTATATTGAGTAATTAGACAATATTAACTTAACTGCATCTATAGTTTTTATCAGTATAATGAGGGCAAGCAGTTCAATTAGTTTGATTTCTTTTGATTTGTATTTTTAGTTATTTACTAAAATTTATAGAATTTTATCCATAAGAATAATATTTAATTATCACTTGTGTATAAATTGTAAAACTGCATCTAAATCGTGAGCAAAATGTAACAACCTTAAACTTCTTCTTGTTATTAAACGAATAATAAAGTAAACATAAAGATATAAACTTAAACAAGAAAAGACCACACTAATTTGTTTTACCAACAATCATAAAACTACTTTCTGTATTATCAAAAGTAACAGGAGATTCAATCATGTTAGTAATAATATCAGAATATTGTGATTTTAAAGATTAATA
>NW_024536447.1:0-9380 GCF_016097555.1 Gigantopelta aegis | reverse complement strand
GTGTGTAGGTATGACTCAGGTTGAATAGTATATTTGTTGTGCTAGCACAGTAAGTTGAATAAGACTATTACAAGTAAAGAAAACTTTTTGCCAAAGCGTAACAGGTGTTAACAGGTGGACTGCAGAATTGAGAATGAAGTTACGGGTAGCCCGTGCAAGGATAGCATTGCGCATATCCGGCAAGGGAGAGAATTCTGCAGTGTGTAGGTATGACTCAGATTGAATAGCATATTTGTTGTGCTAGCATAGTAAGTTGAATAAGACTTATTATAATTATAGTTTAGCGGAATTAATTTATGACTATTTCGGTTCATCACATCCACTGCATAACAACTGTTATACTAAATAAAATGGTATTGGTACAAATAATCAATGTCGCAATATTACTACCAATCAGAGCCATAGCTGCTTTAACTCCGTAAATACAACAAGCTTGTGATCACTTACCTTGTGGACATCCGAACGCCAGCTGTCCAAGTGTGGTGTACTGTAATTCTTCAGCTGCTAGTGACTGAAATTGAAAAGTGGCAAAAACATGTAAACTTTTACTTAACGTTCAGTTAAACAATTTTAAATAGTGAGTCACAATTTTTTTTAAATTTATTATTATTATTATTATTTTACTGACTTCCATGAAATATATAAAATATGCACACACAGACATGTACGCAAACAGACAACACACACACACACACACACAGGCCTACACAACACAACACAACACAACACAACACACACACACACACACACACACAGACACAAAGAGGCGTACGGGCTTCCAGATTTGTAGTGGGTAGGTTGGATTTTGCCCGATTCAAAACGAAAATGTATATTTATTCATATTTGCATTACTACTAAACAGCTATATATAGGGTTGTAAATGAATCCGAAGGATTACAACTAATCATAAGCGGACGAGGCAGTTGCTGGAGCAAAATCTTAAAATGGGCAGAAATGATATGAGATATTCGGGCAAAATGTGCTAAACTGAGACCTTTTTGCCATGTATTTCCATCATTCTACCCTCATAATTAGTTGTAATCCATGTAAAAATGCCAATCTGATTAAAATTAGCTATTAGCTCTACTGGGTCTAGCTAGCAGATCTAACAGCATTGCGTGGACTCCCATGTTCAGGTGACATTTCATTTATAAATAACAATTTAAATATCGACCAATTACACTTCGCCTTTTATAGCGTTATTCGGGAGCATACAAATTCTAAAAATATCGGGCGAGACTATTTATGCAATAGGCGAACTTGTTGGTCTATTTCAACATTGAAAAAACAGGGGAAAAAGTGCAGTAATAAACTTTCGATTGTATACTAGTATAAACAGATTTTATGGCTATACCATCACGGTTTGGTTTTCGTCTTGAAACGAATTTTATATTGCAATTAGTTTCCGGCATACTTCGTAATTCACCCGAATTTTTTCGTATACCCTCGGCATAATCCCGAATGTTTTTAAATTCTTTTCAAATCACTGGCATGATTTTGCTAGTAAGGTTTTGATTGGTCGAATGAAAGGTCGACTGGACATGAGCTCCAACGGGCTGCTGTTAGATCCACATGTAATAGTGGAGCTAATTTTAATTAGATTGGTAAAAATGCGTAGTGATTCGTTTACAATCCTATATAGCTGTTTGTTAGTAATGCTAATATCAATACATGTTGTTATTCAGATTCGGGTATTTTCGTTTAATTCGGGTAAAAACCAGCCTACCCAACCCCCAACCCCCTTACAAAAATGGGAGCCCGTACGCCTATGTAACTAATTGCCGGTAGAATGATGGAAATCCCCCCCCCCCCCCCCCCCCCTGCTCGCCGTCTCGTATGCGTATGCACACACATAGCCTACCTGTTATTGATGTTGCTATTGTTATGGCATGTACATGATTCGAATGCGATAGTTGGATCTGCCAAAATTAGAATTTTACATGTAGGTGTGTGTGCAGGGTGGGTGGTATTTCTTCTTTTTTCATGGTGATTTCTTTCTTTTTTATTGTTTTCTTTTATTTATTTATTTATTTATTTTTGGGGGTTTTTTTTTCTTTTTTTTCTTTTTTTCACCGATCAAGAAGATAATTTTGAGTGTAAATGTTCGTTCAAAAAGAGCAAAGAATAATGTTAATTTATATAACTTTTTCACGTTATTGCAGCATATAATATACAGTAACGGCAAGGTGAACAATATATATATACCTCAACCCTACCGGCTGTACGACAAAATTCAAACTGTTTTATATGAAGCAAATATGTGCATGGTGATCGAAAATGTTTATTTGTGCACACCACCATTAACTACTCCATGCAGAACAGTATAATTGTTATGACAGAATATATTCTGTAAAAAATACGGCAATATTTAGAGTCACAAGATTACTAGATTTAGGGAGTACTTTCCCCTGACAAGTACCTTGCAAAAAACCCAAGATAGGTCAACCACGAAAAGTTTCAGTTAGCCACACTCATGTTGTCAAGTGCCAGTGGCAGTGTACCACTTGCATGATTGTTATCAATTAGTACAAAACAGAACAAGTAACTTCAAGCCACTGGGTTATTTAAATATATACTACGGAGGCTAAACTACTTAAACAAGTTATACCCATCAATCTGCTAATTTTAATTAGATTGTATACCCATCGAATGAATGAAGGAAAGAATGAATGTTTAACGACGCCAAAGCACAAAAATACACATCGGTTATTGTGTGTCACAAATGGTTCGAAGAACGATTTTAAAAGGCATATCAGAATTTTGTATTATTATTATTTTATTTTATTTTATTTTATTTATTTTCTAAACAGGACTATATTAAGACGGCAAATGGTGGTGTGGTGACATACACACACAAAGGCGTATAACATCTTCCTTGCTATGAAGTTAAGGTTAAAGTTAATGTTTGTTTTGTTTAACGACACCACTAGAGCACATTGATTAATTAATCATCAGCTATTGGATGTCAAACATTTGGTAATTCTGACACGTAGTCAGCAGAGGAAACCCGCTATATGTTTCCTAATGCTGCAAGAGAATTTTTATATGCACTTCCCCACAAACAGGAAAGCACATACCACGGCCTTTGACCAGTTGTGGTGCACTGGTTGGAACGAGAAAAACCCCAATCAGTTTAATGGATTCACCGAGGTGGTTCGATCCTGCGACGAAAGCACCTCAAACGAGCACTCAACTGACTGAGCTAAATCACGCCCTCCTTGCAACCCATATATATTTTTCAAAACTATCTTTTCACTCATAAATAGGTGGTCTGGTGGTTTCCTGACCACAGGTTAGTGCAGTAGTGCAGTGTAGTAGGCTTACAACCTTCTCGCTTTCAGCTGCAGCCGACGGATAGTCTGACAAGGTGAAAAGGGGCCAGATGCACTGAGACAATCTGAGTGGCCTATTGAAACAATCTTACAAACCAAACTCTATGGAGGAGAACTGGAGAAGACAGCTTATTTCAGACACTGTGAAAAAACATGCACGTGTTTCTCCACTGTGAACACAAAAACAACAACACAACAACACAATAGACGTTACACAAGAAAGACAAAAAGAAAACGCTAGTTGCCTGCACATATTAGTTAAATACAGACGTGCCCTTGCTGAAGGCAAACGTCGCACCTGCATATCAAGGATACCAAGGTCACTGCCTCCCAACACCAAGGTCACACACCTGTACACCAAGGCTCAAGGTCACACACCTGCACACCAATGTCGCACACCTGCACCAAGGTCATTGTCTCCTACCAAGGTCACGTGATCACGAAAAAGTAGGTCATGGCGCCCGGTAGGCACTTATACTACTACGGTGGGCCCATTGGGCTAGTTCTCGTTCCAGCCAGTGCACAACAACTTGTATATCAAAGGCCGTGGTATGTGCTATCCTGTCTGGGATGGTGCATAGTATAGCTGTAACGAAGACACCAAGTGGCGAATACGATACGTATCACGAATATGGGGTATGGAACACGAATACATATTCACGAATAACAATAATTACAGTGAATCCACCAATACTATACTACTAACTTGCTGAATGAAGCAACCACCAGTGAACAAAAGTCAAAAATAGCATTTAAATGGTATGATATTGGAATGTTATACGTTAAAAATTAAATGTTAGTTATAAAAACAAAATTATAATAAAAAGAAAATCAACAGCGGATAGCCTGTATTCGGTATTCGTTTGTGAATCGTTGCAGCTCTAGTGTGTGTATATATATATATATATATATATATATAATCCCTTGCTACTAATGGAAAAATGTACCGGGATTCTTCTCTAAGACTGTATGTCAAAATTACCAAATGTTTAATATATAATAGCTGATGAGGGGCCGAGACGTTGCCCAGTGGTAAAGCGCTTGCTTGATGCACGGTCGATCTTAGATCGATCCCTGTCGGTGGGCCCATCGGGCTATTTTTCGCTTCAGCCAGTGCACCATGACTGGTATATCAAAGTCCGTGGTATGTGCTATCCTGTCTATGTTGCATATAAAATATCCTTTGCTACTAATGGAAACATGTAGCTGGTTTCCTTTCTTAGACAATATGTCAAAATTATCAAAATTATGTTTGACATCCAATAGGTTATGATTAATAAATTAATGTGCTCTAGTGGTGTCGTTAAACAATGACTGATGATCATTTTGGATATACCGATGTGATGATCAATTATAATAATCCATAATCGATTGCCGCGGAAAATGTTAGCTGTAATCGTTCCTCCAGTTTTGTTTAGATGATGGAACTGATTTAAATATGTTGGGTTGGTGTTTGTTTTCATGTGTATATTAACAAAGAATAATGTGTTAAATATTTATTAGAGGTAAAATTAGCGATTTGTAGGCTCTAGCACGATGAACATGACAATAGGTGCATTTTCCTTTTAATTCAGATCCTTATTTTGTTTATATAATTATAACAGATTGTACTATCGAACGCTGATTGATTGGTACAGACCGATAGTCGATAATTAAAAATTAAATTGTAATATATGGAAGGAACTGTTTTATTTAACGACGCAGTCAACACATTTCGTCTACGGTTATATGGCGTCGGGCATATGGTTAAGGGCCACATAGATATTGAGAGAGGAAACCCGCTGTATTTTCGATTAGCAGCAAGGGAGCTTTTATATGCACCATCCCACAGACATGAAAGTACATACCACGGCCTTTGGTGTACCAGTCGTGGTGCACTGGCTGGAGCGAGAAATAGCCCATTGGACCCACTGACGGGGATCGAAATTCCAACCGATTCTCAACACTAATTCAAAGCAACAAACAGTTTCATTTTCATTCAAGTTTTTCCAAAATAGCTTTTCATAATGGAAACATCGGAGAACATCTTCATCTGTGGCACCATGCATGACTGACAAAGCAAAACACCTTTGTCAGGACTTTGTATAGTTAAAAAGGTGTACCAGGAAGAGGCATAACCGAATCGTGACGTTATGAAATGTAATACTTATTTCATCAACACTGAATTACCAACATCTTTTCAATACGTAGTGAAGAATGAAAAGAGGCTACAAGGAAGTATCGATTCCTGAAATATAATTATGAACTGCAAAATATTATAGTACAGGCCTCTGACAATTAAATTATGCGTAACCTATTTAATTTATTACGCGAACGAAAAGTGGGTTACACAATTTCAAAACAAAATAATCGTTCGTGCAATATTTAGAAACCTATTTCATTCTCTCTCTCTCTCTCTCTCTCTCTCTCTCTCTCTCTCTCTCTCTCTCTCTCTCTCTCTCTCTCTCTCTCTCTCTCTCTCTCTCTCTCTCTCACACAGAACGTATGTGTAACACGGTCTTTGTTGTCAATTCTGAAGAACTCATTGGAACGGGAAATAACCTAAATAATAATCATTATTTGGTTCACAGCAGAATATTAAAATAGTTTTATTCATTGACGGATCCAGAGGGATGTCACAGAGGTCCGTGACAACTAACCCATTGTCATGAACAGACAGCCCAGATAACTGACGGGTGTGCCCAAGACAGCGTGCTTGAACCACAATTGGATCAATTATAGCTAAGGTGTGCTTGAACCTCAACCAGATATAAACACGAAAACAAGCATAAATGAATGAAATGAATTATTTTTATTATTATTATTATTATTATTATATTTATTTAAGCAAGAAGTTAAGTCATAGACAGAAATTCCATACAGTACTTTAAGAGAACCATGTACCAATTAACATTATCCGAAAATAACAATCTGATTAAAATCAGCTCCACTAAATACAGATATTTTTTTAATTATTTTTTTTAGAATATTAGTGTCTATATATTCAATGTCGTCCTGGTCTTCCTACTATTTATTAGTAGTACAAATGCATTTATTCAACAACCACTCTAAATTCCTGCCCGTTTCATAATTCTCATCATGAATTTGGCTTCTGTGATGTGTAATAAAATCCCTATACATAGATCTTTGTTAAAATGCCATTGACCTGAAATGCAATACGGTTTACGAACAGTGGTAATATGTGAAGCCATTAGATCTTTAAAACATTTGTATATCTGGTTCGTTCAATTTGACTTAACAACCATTATTATTTGATGAAAACTGGGCACCTTGGCAAAGATGTCTAGAAAATTAAACTTAGCCTTAATAGTTAAACATAACTCCAATATAAGACACATACTGTTGGTGGTGGTTTTTTGTGGGGGGGTTTTGTAACCTAAAAGCCAATAACATGTGTTTTCTATATTTGGAAATGTGGATTTTTCTTTTCTTCTTTTCTCTCTGTCTATCTGTTTAATTTCTTTTTTTATTATATATTTAGTCTGTTATTAATTTTGTGCTTGTTTCAATTAACTAGTAATTTTATTGAATGCACTTTATATTTATGTATCTATTGTAAGATAATGATTTCAGGGCCCCAACCCTGACATTATCAATATATAAATATCTGGGACAATAAATATATTTTAAAAAAAAATAATAATAAAAAAAAAAAAAAAAAAACCCAAACAAAAAACAACTATTATTCTCACCATGGTTACCGTGATGTGAAAGAATGAACTAACAGGATAGAAAGACAAAAGAAAAAAGAAAGAAATGAGATGTCTTGTCTCATGACATTCCTGACCACGCCCATTGGGTTATTTATCATCCCAACCAGTGATATTGTTTTCTATTGTCCACCCATGCAGCGAGACATATCTACGTTCAATTTCACAACAATGAATGAAGGAAATGGTTTATTTAACAACGCACTCAACACATTTTATTTACGGTTATATGGCGTCGGACATATGGTTAAGGACCACACAGATATTGAATGAGGAAACCCGCTGTCGCCACATTATAGGCTACTCTTTTCGATTAGCAGCAAGGGTTATTTTGTATGCACCATCCCTCAGACAGGATAGTACATACCATGGCCTTTGTCATACCAGTTGTGGAGCACTGGCTGGAAAGAGAAATAGCTCAATGGGCCCACCGACGGGGATCGATCCCACACCGACGGGGATGGATCCCACACCGACGGGGATGGATCCCACACCGACCGCGCATCAAGCGAGAGCTTTACCACTGGGCTACGTCTAGCCCTCCCCCCCCCCCCCCCCCCCCCCCTTCACAACAATGAGGATTACAGCTAAACTTCTATAAAGGCACTAATATAACAATCAGCTCATAATAAAGAGCATACACAATTAAGAAATTTAGCATCAAGCATTGTCTTTATCTACCATTTGCATGGTTGTTAAAGTTAAAGTTGTTTTTTTAACGACACCACTAGAGCACAATGATTAATTAATCATCAACTATTGGATGTCAAACATTTGGTAATTCTGACATGTAGTCATCAGAGGAAACCCGCTACATTTTTTTTTATTAGCAGCAAGGGATCTTTTATATGCACTTTCCCACAGAGAGGAAAGCACATACTACGGCCTTTGACCAGTTGTGGTGCACAGGTTGGAACGAGACCAAAAAAACAACAGTTGAATTGATCCACCAAGGTTGTTTGATCCTACGACGCAAGGACCCCGGACGAGCATTCAACAGACTGAGCTAAATCCCGCTCATCTTTATATAAATATCTCTTGCTTATGAAGTATATTTGTGGGTGATCTTTATAGAAAGACTTAACACTATTTGCAAGTTTTTGTTGGTGACTCGTATAATCTCAGTTAAAATAAGTTACATTTTGTTTTTAGAGTGATTCATGAATTCATGCCATACCAGCTGTCTGTTAAACACTGCCTTGTGGAGGTTGCGATTTTTCAAACCAGTCTTAGGATTAGCAGTGGTCAAGACGGAATAGCTAGGATGTGACTTCTTGGGGAGACTGCAATGTGAAGGTTGCGATTTGTAAAACCAGTCTTAGGATTAGCAGTGGTCAAGACGGAATAGCTAGGATGTGACTTCTTGGGGAGTGCCTTGTGGAAGTTGCGATTTGTAAAACCAGTCTTAGGATTAGCAGTGGTCAAGCTAGGATGTGACTTCTTGGGGAGACTGCCTTGTGGAGGTTGCGATTTGTAAAACCAGTCTTAGGATTAGCAGTGGTCGAGACGGAACAGCTAGGATGTGACTTCTTGGGGAGACTGCCTTGTGGAGGTTGCGATTTGTAAAACCAGTCTTAGGATTAGCAGTGGTCAAGCTAGGATGTGACTTCTTGGGGAGACTGCCTTGTGGAGGTTGCGATTTGTAAAACCAGTCTTAGGATTAGCAGTGGTCAAGCTAGGATGTGACTTCTTGGGGAGACTGCCTTGTGGAGGTTGCGATTTGTAAAACCGGTCTTAGGATTAGCAGTGGTCAAGACAGAACAGCTAGGATGTGACTTCTTGGGGAGACTGCCTTGTGAAGGTTGCGATTTGTCAAACCGGTCTTAGGATTAGCAGTGGTCAAGATGGAACAGCTAGGATGTGACTTCTTGGGGAGACTGCCTTGTGCAGAGATACGATTTTTAATCGGAAACTGTTAAATGTTTGTGGTTCACACCTTTCATTCATTAATTTATACTTATTTTCGTGCTTATATCCAATTAAGGTTCAAGTACGCTGTCCTGGGCTCACACCTCAGCTATCTGTGCGGTCTGTCCAGGACAGTAGGTTAGTGGTTAGAGAGAAGTCGGTGTAGTAGCCTTACACCTACTTGAGTCGTTTAACTCCCTTTGGGTGGGAGCCGCTCCCAGGATGCGAACCCAGTACCTACCAGCCTTAAGTTCGAATGCTTAAAACCACTACATCACCGAGGCCGGTGATTCACACCCAAACCAAATTAAAGTCTTCTATAAAATGGCACACTTTCATTTGGTGACCCACTTAAATATCAGCTGAAATAAATTACACGTCGTTAGTTTTATTTTAGTTTTGACTTTTCTTCGTACCTGATTTAAAATGT